>NC_141879.1:19408939-19560454 GCF_056163025.1 Triticum urartu
TTCTTCTTGCACCGGCATTAGGTCACCGTAGCCAGCTTGTTCACCCTCTCCTTCCAGACCATCGGTTTCGTTGAGAAACAACGAGATGGCATCACTTCCTTCTGCGATTATGCCCCTCAACAACGCTTCTTTTGTTGCTTCGTCTAGGGCGGTGTCCATAGTTTCTACAAATATTTACAACATGGCAATTATTATTCAAACATGACAGATGGATATATTAGTGCCAAACGTAGAACTAGCTACCTCATCATAGTAAGCTATCGGGAGGGGGTATATATCGACAACGATGACACTACATCTATGTCCCTCGACGACCCTCGTTCCCGATAAAAAAAAGAGGAAGAAGAAGAAAAATAAGAGGAGAAGAAAGAATAGAGGAGAAGATCCTTCTCCTCTTTTTTTTCTTCTTCCTCTTCTTTTTTTATCCTCTTCTTCCTCTCATGTTCGATAGGATCGCCGAGGGGTCGGGAGGTTGCCTAGTGTCAAGGGATTCAACAAAACCATGTCTTCATCATTAGGCGAAAGTAACATGTGCATGATGGTACGAAGCTCTTCAAAGTTGTTCTGGAACGGAGTCCCAGATAGGATAATTCGCTTTTTGGTACAAAGTTCAGCAAGAGCCTTCCGAATATCGCTATTTGGAAGGCCTTTGCTGAATTCGTACCAAAAGGCGGATTATTCTATCCGGGACTCCATTCCAGAACAACTTTGCAGAACTTCGTACCAACATGCCCTGGTTACTTCCGGCTAATGATGAAGGCATGGATTTCTTCAATACTTTGACACTAGGAAACCTCTCTCTACTTCCGGCTAATAAGAAGAAGAAGAAGAAGAAGAAGAAGAAGAAGAAGAAAAGAAGAAGAAAAAAGAGGAGAAGAAGAAAGGAGTAGTGGAGAAAAGAGAAAATAGAATATATTCTATTTTCACTTCTTCTCCACTATTCCTTTCTTCTTCTCCTCTTCTTTTTCTTCTTTTTTCTTCTTCTTATTTATTTCTCCTCTTCTTTTTGGTAGAGGAAACCCTAAATAGCTAGCAAGTATCGTGGGTGTGAGACACATGTGGCCTTCGGTGTCGGACACTACATCCACGTCCCACAAGTGACATGGGCGTCGAAGCCCGCGCCACTTGTGGGATGTGGGTGTAGTGTCCGGCACCGATGGTGCATGTATCTCACACCGACGATACTTTCTATTTAGGGTTTCTCCTCTACCGCTCCTCGACCTCTCAACGACCCTCGTTCCCGATAAAATAAAGAGGAAGAAGAAGAAGAAAAAAGAAGAGAAGAAAGAATAGAGGAGAAGACTTCCTCTTCTTCCTCTCCTCTTCTTCTCCCTCTTCTTCCCCTTCTTCCTCGCCTCTCTCATGAATGTCCAGCGTTCTCGACCCCCCCCCCACATGTCGAAGAAAAAAAAGAAAAAAAAAGAGGAGAAGAAGAAAGGAATAGAGGAGAAAAGAGAAAATAGAATATATATTCTATTTTTCTCTTCTTCTCCTCTATTCCTTTCTTCTTCTCCTCTTCTTTTTCTTCTTTTTTCTTCTTATTTATTTCTCCTCTTCTTTTCGGTAGAGGAAACCCTAAATAGCTAGCAAGTATCGTGGGCGTGAGATACATGTGGCCTTCGGTGTCGGACACTACATCCACGTCCCACAAGTGACGTGGGCGTCGAAGCCCGCGCCACTTGTGGGATGTGGGTGTAGTGTCCGACACCGACGGTACATGTATCTCACACCGACGATACTTTCTATTTAGGGTTTCTCCTCTACCGCTCCTCGACCTCTCGACGACCCTCGTTCCCGATAAAATAAAGAGGAAGAAGAAGAAGAAAAAAGAAGAGAAGAAAGAATAGAGGAGAAGACTTCCTCTTCTTCCTCTCCTCTTCTTCTCCCTCTTCTTCCCCTTCTTCCTCGCCTCTCTCATGAATGTCCGGCGTTCTTGAACCCCCCCCCCCCACCCTCGACCCCTAGGCGACTGTCGACCCCTCCCGATAAAAAAAAGATGAAGAAGAAGAAAAAAAGAGGAGAAGAAAGAATAGAGGAGAAGCTCCTCTATTCTTTCTTCTCCTCTTTTTTTTCTTCTTCCTCTTCTTTTTTATCCTCTTCTTCCTCTCATGTTCGACGACCCTCGACCCCGATAACATTTTTTTCCCCGATAACATTTTTTTCTCCGAGATAGTTAGTGTTCCCGAGTGAACCGGAGGGGGACATTTTTTTCTACGAATGTTCTATATACATACATCCATCGATATCATTCCATACATACATATACATCTACATTATATATGAACAAAAAAATATCAAAATTCATCATACATACATGTACAGTATATATGAACAAAAATTATAAACTTTCTCCCCAACTCATACATACATACATACATACATCTACATCATATCAATATTTTGCAAATTAAGGAGCAGGGAAGGAAGGAAGGGGGGAGGATGGGGCGGTAGCTACCTCTCCCGGAGGGATCGGGGAGGAGACGCGGGCGGCCGACATGGGGGGCGACGGCGACGAGGACGGGCTCGGGGTCGGCGAGGGCGAGGGCGACGGTGGGGCGCGCTCGGCGGCGCAGGGGGTGCTCGGGGGCGGCGGATGGGCTCGGCGGCGCAGGGGGTGCTCGGGGGCGGTGGACGGGCGGCCGGCGACGACGGCGAGGCAGGGCGCGCTCGGGGGCGGGGCAGGGGCAACGGCGGCGACGGCGAGGCGAGCACAGGGGCAGCCTGGCAGCGACGTCGGGGCGGGATCGAAGAAACTGAACCAAAATTTTCACAAGTGTGGCTTATATAGACGGAGCATTGGTCCCGGTTGGTGGCACAAACCGGGACTAATGCCCCCTTTAGTCCCGGTTGGTGCCACGAACCGGGACCAAAGGCCAATTTTCAGCAGCCCAAAGGGCGGGAAGCGGCGGCCTTTGGTCCCGGTTGGTGGAACCAACCGGGACTAAAGGGGGGCATTGGTCACGGTTGGTGCCACGAACCGGGACCAATGCCCCCTTTAGTCCCGGTTGGTGCCACCAACCGGGACCAATGGCCTTTGCTGCCCCGAGCCCAAAAGTTTAGTCCCACATCGCTAGCTGAAGGGCGCCGGCACTGGTTTATAAGCGCTGGTGTTCCTACCCATTCGAGCTCCTCTCTAATGCAGGCTTTCGGGCCTAAACTTGCTACTGCCTGTGGGCCTATTGGGCCTTCTGCGGGCCTGAATCCTGGCCCATGTAGGGTTTCTAGTCGTATTCAGGCCGTGGAGGCCCAGTAGGAGGCATTTTTTTTGGTTTTTTCTTTTTTATTTCTATATTTTTTTGGTTTTTTATTTTTTATTTCTACTTAAAACTAAATACTTACAGTTTTTAGTGATTTCTTTTTGCTTTTAGGTCACAAAAATTATAAACTTTCTGTTAGTGCCATTAGTTTTAAATTTTAAATAGTTTAAATTTGAATTTTTAAAAATTTGTGTGAATCACTAGTTTATGAATAACTTTACTATAAAAATAGAATTTTTTTTCTATTTATTTTTTATTTCTACTTACAACTAAATACTTACAGTTTTTTAGTGATTTCTTTTTGCTTTTAGGTCACAAAAATTATAAACTTTCTGTTAGTGCCATTAGTTTTAAATTTTAAATAGTTTAAATTTGAATTTTTAAAAATTTGTGTGAATCACTAGTTTATGAATAACTTTACTATAAAAATAGAATTTTTTTTCTATTTATTTTTTATTTCTACTTACAACTAAATACTTACAGTTTTTTAGTGATTTCTTTTTGCTTTTAGGTCACAAAAATTATAAACTTTCTGTTAGTGCCATTAGTTTTAAATTTTAAATAGTTTAAATTTGAATTTTTAAAAATTTGTGTGAATCACTAGTTTATGAATAACTTTACTATAAAATTAGAAATTTTTTCTTCTTTGCTATTTATTTTTTATTTATATTTCAAATGAACTCTGAAAAAGTTGAAAGTTGGGATGGTATCATAATTTCACCCACATAGCATGTGCATGTACAAAACGGACAATGGTAGCATGTTCGTCTGTTACAAATTTGGCATGGTATCATCATAATAGTTGCGGGAGAAAGTCTTCACTTTTTCTTCGCTTGTGTCATTTGCTTATTGCGCCGTACCCATGGATAATCTTCATTGTTTATCAGGATGCTTGGGTCAGCCTTGACATTGAAGGGAGGAATTTCATGAAACTTTTCATAATCTTCAGACATGTCTGTCTTGCCGTCCACTCCCAGGATGTCCCTTTTTCCTGAAAGAACTATGTGGCGCTTTGGCTCATCGTATGATGTATTCGCTTCCTTATCTTTTCTTTTTCTCGGTTTGGTAGACATGTCCTTCACATAGATAACCTGTGCCACATCATTGGCTAGGACGAACGGTTCGTTAGTGTACCCAAGATTTTTCAGATCCACTGTTGTCATTCCGTACTGTGGGTCTACCTGTACCCCGCCGCCTAACAGATTGACCCATTTGCACTTAAACAAAGGGACCTTAAAATCAGGTCCGTAGTCAAGTTCCCATATGTCCACTATGTAACCATAATATGTGTCCTTTCCGCTCTCGGTTGCTGCATCAAAGCGGACACCGCTGTTTTGGTTGGTGCTCTTTTGATCTTGGGCGATCGTGTAAAATGTATTCCCATTTATCTCGTATCCTTTGTAAGTCAATACAGTCAAAGATGGTCCCCTGGACAACAAGTACAACTCATCACAAACAATGTTGTCACCTCTGAGACGTGTTTCCAACCAACTGCTAAAAGTCCTGATGTGTTCACATGTAATCTAGTCGTCGCACTGCTCCGGGTATTTGGAGCGCAGACTGTTCTTGTGTTCATCGACATACGGGGTCACCAAGGTAGAGTTCTGTAGAACTGTGTAGTGTGCTTGAGACCAAGAATATCCGTCTCTGCATATTATTGAGTCTCTTCCAAGAGTGCCTTTTCCAGTCAGTCTCCTCTCATACCGCGATTTAGGGAGACCTATCTTGTTAAGGCCAGGAATGAAGTCAACACAAAACCCGATAACATCCTCTGTTTGATGGCCCATGGAGATGCTTCCTTCTGGCCTAGCGCGGTTACGGACATATTTCTTTAGGACTCCCATGAACCTCTCAAAGGGGAACATATTGTGTAGAAATACGGGCCCCAGGATGACAATCTCGTCGACTAGATGAACTAGGACGTGCGTCATGATATTGAAGAAGGATGGTGGGAACACCAGCTCGAAACTGACAAGACATTGCGCCACATCACTCCTTAGCCTTGGTACAATTTCTGGATCGATCACCTTCTGAGGGATTGCATTGAGCAATGCACATAGCTTCACAATGGCTAATCGGGCGTTTTCCGGTAGAAGCCCCCTCAATGCAACCGAAAGCAGTTGCGTCATAATCACGTGGCAGTCATGAGACTTTAGGTTCTGAAACTTTTTCTCTGGCATATTTATTATTCCCTTTATATTCGATGAGAAGCCAGTCGTGACCTTCATACTGAGCAGGCATTCAAAGAAGATTTCTTTCTCTTCTTTCGTAAGAGCGTAGCTGGCAGGACCTTTATACTGCTTCGGAGGCATGCCGTCATTTTCGTGCAAACGTTGCAGGTCCTCTCGTGCCTCAGGTGTATCTTTTGTCTTCCCATACACGCCCAAGAAGCCTAGCAGGTTCACGCAAAGGTTCTTCGTCACGTGCATCACGTCGATTGAGGAGCGGACCTCTAGGTCTTTCCAGTAGGGTAGGTCCCAAAATATAGATTTCTTCTTCCACATGGGTGCGTGTCCCTCAGCGTCATTCGGAACAGCTAGTCCACCGGGACCCTTTCCAAAGATTACGTAGTGTAAATCATTGACCATAGCAAGCACGTGATCACCGGTGCGCATGGCGGGCTTCTTCCGGTGATCTGCCTCGCCTTTGAAATGCTTGCCTTTATTTCGACATTGATGGTTGGTCGGAAGAAATCGACGATGGCCCAGGTACACATTCTTCCTGCATTTGTCCCGGTATATACTTTCAGTGTCATCTAAACAGTGCGTGCATCCGTGGTATCCTTTGTTTGTCTGTCATGAAAGGTTACTGAGAGCGGGCCAATCGTTGATGGTCACGAACAGCAACGCCTTAAGGTTAAATTCCTCCTGTCTGTGCTCATCCCACGTACGTACACCGTTTCCATTCCACAGCTGTAAAAGTTCTTCAACTAATGGCCTTAGGTACACATCAATTTCGTTGCCGGGTTGCTTAGGGCCTTGGATGAGAACTGGCATCATAATGAACTTCCGCTTCATGCACATCCAAGGAGGAAGGTTATACATACATAGAGTCACAGGCCAGGTGCTGTGATTGCTGCTCTGCTCCCCGAAAGGATTAATGCCATCCGCGCTTAAAGCAAACCATACATTCCTTGGGTCCTTTGCAAACTCATCCCAGTACTTTCTCTCGATTTTTCTCCACTGCGACCCGTCAGCGGGTGCTCTCAACTTCCCATCTTTCTTTCGATTCTCACTGTGCCATCGCATCAACTTGGCATGCTCTTCGTTTCTGAACAGACGTTTCAACCGTGGTATTATAGGAGCATACCACATCACCTTTGCAAGAACCCTCTTCCTGAGGGGCTCGCCGTCAACATCGCCAGGGTCATCTCGTCTGATCTTATACCGCAACGCACCGCATACCGGGCATGCGTTCAGATCCTTGTATGCACCGCGGTAGAGGATGCAGTCATTAGGGCATGCATGTATCTTCTCCACCTCCAATCCTAGAGGGCATACGACCTTCTTTGCTGCGTATGTACTGTCGGGCAATTTGTTATCCTTTGGAAGCTTCTTCTTCAATATTTTCAGTAGCTTCTCAAATCCTTTGTCAGCCACAGCATTCTCTGCCTTCCACTGCAGCAATTCCAGTACGGTACCGAGCTTTGTGTTGCCATCTTCGCAATTGGGCTATAACCCTTTTTTGTGATCCTCTAACATGCGATTGAACTTCAGCTTCTCCTTTTGACTAATGCATTGCGTCCTTGCATCGACAATGACCCGGCGGAGATCATCATCATCGGGCACATCGTCTGGTTCCTCTTGATCTTCAACAGCTTCACCTGTGGCAGCATCATTGGGCACATCGTCTGGTTCCTCTTGATCTTCACCAGCTCCCCCCATTGCAGCATCACCGTATTCAGGGGGCACATAGTTGTCATCGTACTCTTCTTCTTCGCCGTCTTCCATCATAACCCCTATTTCTCCGTGCCTCGTCCAAACATTATAGTGTGGCATGAAACCCTTGTAAAGCAGATGGGAGTGAAGGATTTTCCGGTTAGAGTAAGACCTCATATTCCCACATTCAGTGCATGGACAACACATAAAACCATTCTGCTTGTTTGCCTCAGCCGCATCGAGAAACTCATGCACGCCCTTAATGTACTCGCGGGTGTGTCTGTCACCGTACATCCATTGCCGGTTCATCTGCGTGCATTATATATAATTAAGTGTCCAAATTAATAGAAGTTCATCATCACATTAAAACCAAAGTGCATACATAGTTCTCATCTAACAACATATAGCTCTCCAGAGCATCTAATTAATTAAACCATACATTGAAACTATGTAAAACATTTCAATGCGAAAACAAATGCGATCATAATCGCAACCAAGGTAACAATTGATCCAACGGCATAATGAAATCAAGCCTCGGTATGAATGGCATATTTTCTAATCTTTCTAATCTTCAAGCGCATTGCATCCATCTTGATCTTGTGATCATCGACGACATCCGCAACATGCAACTCCAATATCATCTTCTCCTCCTCAATTTTTTTTATTTTTTCCTTCAACAAATTGTTTTCTTCTTCAACTAAATTTAACCTCTCGACAATAGGGTCGGTTGGCATTTCCGATTCACATACATCCTAGATAAATAAAATCTATGTCACGTTGGTCGGCATAATTTTCATAAACAATAAATGAACCAATAGTTATAAAGATAATATACATACCAAATCCGAATCATAGACAGGACGAGGGCCGACGGGGGCGGATACCAAAACCATCGCACTATATAAGATGCAATAATAAATGTAAGAAAATGATACAAGTATCTATCTAAACATACAAGTAAGAATATTTTTCCTTTCAGAAAGAAGATAAGAACAAGAGGCTCACCACGGTGGTGTCGGTGATGAGATCGGCGCGGGTGATCGACGGCGGTGAAGACAGGGACGGGGCGTGACAGACCGCTAAATCTAGACAAATCTCGAGGAAAATGGAGCTTGGAGGTCGAGCTTCGAGAGGAGAAAGCTTAAGTAGTGTGGCTCGGGCATTCCATCGAACACCTCATGTGCATAGGAGGTGAGCTAGAGCACCACAAAGCCCTCTCCCCCTCGGCCAAAAAAAAACAGAGCACTGTGCTCTGCTCTTGCGTGAGGGGGTATATATAGGCACCTCATTGGTCCCGGTTGGTGGCATGAACCGGGACTAAAGGGGAGCCTTTGGTCCCGGTTCAAGCCACCAACTGGGACCAATGGTGGTGGGCCAGGAGCGAGGCCCATTGGTCCCGGTTCGTCCCACCATCCGGGACCAAAAGGTCCAGATGAACCGGGACCAATGGCCCACGTGGCCCGGCCGGCCCCCTAGGCTCACGAGCCGGGACCAATGCCCACATTGGTCCCGGTTCTACACTGAACCGGGACTAATGGGCTGAGCCGGCCTGGACCATAGCCTTGTTTTCTACTAGTGGATACCTCTCCAACAATCGGAGTGACAAATCCTAATCTCGAAATACGCCAACCCAACATGTACCTTTGGAGACACCTGTAGAGCTCCTTTATAATGACCCAGTTACGTTGTGACGTTTGGTAGCACACAAAGTGTTTCTCCGGCAAACGGGAGTTGCATAATCTCATAGTCATAGGGACATGTATAAGTCATGAAGAAAGCAATAGCAACATACTAAACGATCGGGTGCTAAGCTAATGGAATGGGTCATGTCAATCAGATCATTCACCTAATGATGTGATCCCGTTAATCAAATAACAACTCTTTGTCCATGGTTAGGAAACTTAACCATCTTTGATTAACGAGCTAGTCAAGTAGAGGCATACTAGTGACACTCTGTTTGTCTATGTATTCACACATGTATTATGTTTCCGGTTAATACAATTCTAGCATGAATAATAAACATTTATCATGATATAAGGAAATAGATAATAACTTTATTATTGACTCTAGGGCATATTTCCTTCACGTGGTTGGCAACATAGCTGACAGTCTACCATCTGACATGCCTTACTATCGGCCCCCTTTCTACTTTTAACCCACATGGTGGGCTCATAACCGATAGTTCCACAGGATCGGAACCTGACTCTCATGTATATCTTTGATTCCGAAATATTCTTGCAATTGGCTTCGTATCATGTCACGAGCCACCTTTCGAGAGATGATCTATTCCCGATGCTCTGAACCCCTTTATCACACTCTGTTCAGGTATCAATTTGTCAATTCGCTTGAAACTTCCTATTGTACCTTCATACTTTGCTCTCAATGTTTATTAAGTTTCAACTCGAGAGATACTTCTGCCTCATTCCCTGAATTGTTCACTAGATAATTAACCCTATAAGGGTCGTTCTACGAAGTTACTCTTTACTTCCCCACTTAAATCTCGGGACGAGATTTCTTGTAGTGGAGGAGATTTGTAACACCCCCAGTGTCATGCTACAGTAATCTCCTGTTAATGGTGCCATGTCATCACATTACTGTTGCTAGTCTTCGCTTGATCCAAATCACCATTCAAATTCAAATCCAATCTAAAGTAAAAAAATCATATTTGACAGACATGAAATCTAAAATGTTCATCTTGTGCCAAATAATCCCATAACTAATATTGGTAGTGAACCAACATTTTCACAAAGTGTTTAAGTGCACTAAATTAGCTAAAACAGTGCTTGTAACATTTGTTTAAATGCTTTTCAATTTGTAAAAATGCTAACCTGTTTTATTTAAGTGCTAAACTAATTGTGGCAGTAGCCTAAAATATGATGATATTTTAGGTGTAAGTTTTATAATTTATAAAACTGTTTTGGTTCTGGAAAGTTTTGGAAAACAGAATGTTTAAAAGGAAAAGAAAACTGTTAAAGAAAATAAAAGTGAGAGATAGACAGCAACCCCCCTGGACCTAACCCACCTGGGCCGGCCCACCTAACCCACCTGAGCCAGCCCAGATCCCCCCTGCCCGTCCCCTTCCCTGTTCCCCCGACCGGGGTCAGAACTGGGGCGTAGCCCCGCCGAACCCACTCGCCATCGTCGGCGAGGGGATAAGGCTGCCACGCGCGCACCTCGATCCCTCCCCCACTCCATGCCTCTCTCCCTCTCCGCCTATCCTCTCAGATCCCCTTTCCCCTCCCCCACTCCATGCCTCTCTCCCTCGATCCCTCCCCCACTCCATGCCTCTCTCCCTCTCCATGCTGCTTCTCCTCTCCGCCATGGTCGCCACTGCCGTCGCTCCGCTTGCTCGCCCACGTAGCCACCGGCCCCTCCTCAACGAGCCACCGTGTTCAGACGCGCCATCGATGTACACTACTACGACCCCGGCCACCCGCTCGAGCCAAAGCTCGCTACAGCACCACCCCGACCAAGTCATCGTCCTCGGCTCGGACGAGCACCGTCGCCCCGCTTCGCCGCTTCTACTGCTCCTAAGCGTTCACGGGGCCACCGTGTGCCTGCTAGGTGAGCCTCAGTGTCGCTCCTTTCCCTCTCTTTCACGCTCTAGCGCGCTCCGTCGCTGTCCCCACGGAGGTGACCTCCGCCGACGGCAATGGCCGCCGCCCGCGCGCCATACGCGCTTCCGAGCCCCGGCGCAAGTCACTTGAGTGCTCTAGGAGACGCGCAGCACCGAGCTGCAGCCCCAACCGCACCCCTAGGTCGCTCCCGCCGCGATTCGAACGGGGCCCGAGTGCCACCGCCGCTCCCCGTCGCTACTCCGGCCAGCTCCGGCATCCCCAGCATCGCCTAATACAACCACTTGACGCGGCGTCGACCCGACGTTCGAAAGAGCCCGCCCGCGCGTCCGTTCATGCCCCCTGTCGCCGACTCCATCCTCGCCCAACTCCCGCGACCGCAAACCTCGACGCCGGCGATGCTCCCTTAGGTCCAAACCGCCGGCCTGGAGGCCCTCTGTGGCCTTTTTCCGGCCGACTCCGGCGCGTCACCGCCGTTATAATATCCGCCGCCGGCGCGCCACCGCCACCGCTGACATGGCCGCCCGGGGCCACCACCCTGGGTCACTGACCGGTGGCCCCCGCTCGCCCCCTTGACCAAGTTGACCCGGTCAACCTCGCTGACTGGGCGACCACTAGTCACTGACTGGTGGGCCCCGCCCCTAACACTAATTAAATTAGTTAACTTAATTAAATTTAAACTGATTACTCACTGACAATGGGCCCCCGTTATCTAATTAGTTAGATTAATTGAAACTAAACTCTGTTAAGGCCACACTATATGACTGGTGGGACCTGCTGGTCAGTTTGACTAGTCAGCGGGTCAAATGACTGCTTACATCACCCTGACATCATGCTGACGTCATATTCCATTTCTGGAAATTGTTGTTAACTTATATAAATCCAGAAAGTGCTAGAAACTTTGAAAAATCATAGAAAATAAACCGTAGCTCGTATGAAAATGTTTTCTATATGAAAGTCGCTCAGAAAAATCCAACGAATCCGAATACGCGGTCTGTTCATCTGTCACATGCCCCTAGCATGATGAACATGGAACATTCCCCCTCCGGTCATCTGTCTGACACAGGTCCGGAACCGGGAAAACATTACCGGTTGGATTCCCCCCTTCACCTATAGCGTGTAGCCATACGTTAGGTCACACCTGGCACATCATATTGCCATGTTATGCTTTGTGATGCTATGTTTTCTTTTTTATTTACTGTTTCTTCCCCCTCTTCTCTTCGGTAGACCCCGTGACGGCTGCCGATGCCGCTGTGATCGACTACATCACCGATGACCCCTCCTTCTCGTCTGAGCAACCAGGCAAGCCCCCCCTTTAATCATCCCGATATCACCCATTCCATTCTCTCATAGCCTGCTTTTGTATCTGCTGTTGTACCTTACATGCTTATCCTAAACTGTTTAGTATAGGCTGAGTAGAGACCCATCAGAGACCCCCACTTTGTCCCGACTGCCCCGCTGGATTATCAAAAGACCCGATCAACAGGATCGAAGACCAGTCCCCGGCACCGCACATCACTTTCCTCTTAGTTGCTCGACACTACTGGGTTACTATCGAGTACCGAGGGTGAGACCTCATCAGCACTTCTGATGTTAACCCTGTAGTGTAGCTATTCGGTCGTGGTCATCGAGGGTGATTTCCTCTTTAACCACTTCCGATACGAATATGTCGTGCAACCCCTCAAGTGTGAACCTCGAGGGTGGTCCCTCTTACATTCACCTTGATGATTACATCGATCGAGTGGAATCCATCAAGGGTGATTCCTCAGGTTTTCCCCTTGGTGTTAGACACACAGTTACTATGGTTACTCTGACTTTACACTGAACCATGTTACTAAAGACGGGTCGGCCCTGAGGGGTACCCGCGCGAGCTTAATTGCTGGTGATGTGGAGTCGGGTTGACCTGGAGGGTGCCCGCGAGATAATTACGAGGCGTGGCCGGGCATTCCTAGCCCTTGCCGCAAGTCCTCGAGACGGAGCAACGGGGTCACATCTTCCATGAGTCTCTGCTTGTTACCGCGTGCTCCTAATCCACTATGATTTGGATATTTGATCCGAGGGGCCTTTGGCCTGATAACACTAACCATCACGTGGGCATAGTATGGGCGTTATGCGTCGTATACATCAGCCGAAACTTAATAGACGTCAGCGACTGAGCGGCGCGCGCCAGGTTGGACTGCGTAAGCACCTGCCTTTTTGAAGGAGGTAGCTAGGTTTGCTCACCGGCCGCCCACGCAACATGCAGGAATTCCCGGGGAGATGGCCCATGACCCCTGGGGGCATAGGTTTAGTCCGGCGTGCTTGACCCCTCTATTAAGCCTAGGTCGGGTTGCAGCGTTGTTTGGCCCCTCTATTAAGCATAGGTTTAGTCAAAGAATTTCTCAATTTGCATCTACTCGTGTAACTTTCATATAAATTATCAACATGTAGTAGGTTAGAACTAATTATTCCTTAATCAACTATTGTACAGAGGATAGACCTTTACAATAATGGTATTCCCCCTTCAAAAAATCACAGTCGATTTTTAAGCATTAAAAGATGCCTAGAAGACAAAGGGCATATTCTACACTATTCATCAAATGAACACCCTCAAACATCCACGGACACTTGTCTGAACGTGTTGACAGCCGGGCTGGTGCTAGAGCACGAACACGTTCGCCTCCTTCCCCCTCCTTTTTGCACTCGGTCAATTTCCTTTGATGCTCAACATTCAATAACAATTCAGCACTTTATATAATACTTACAAATAAAGGAAACCAAGGCATCTGCACTGGATGTTCAACAAGTTTGATAATACGAGCCCTTAAATCAATCAACCAAACCTCACGGAGCATCAAAGAAGCAACTAGATAGTCACAATCTATTATCTCCACCTTTGCATATTCTGTAAAGCTCTTCTTCAAAGTATTCCACATTTTTGTCAGACCTATGAGCATTAGTTAGACGTGAGTCGCCAAGACTCAGAAAATGAAAGTCATCAATAAGCAGTCAACCGACTGTAGTTTCCACATAATATACCTTCGCATTCAAGATTATATTAATGCACTGAAAAATTCATCTGATGGTAAATGGGAAAATGTTTTTCCCAAACACCTATAGATCTGCAACCAAACGGAGCATCTTAGGTGTACTTTCCGGCACTAGGTAAATACGAATATTTAACATCTTGAGCTGAGGGAATGATAGATCCACTACTTCTCATGCAACCTAATGGTGCCATCTCTATAGCTTTGGAATGTTGCTATCTTTCAGGTTTGCCAGTTTTGAAAGGAACGATGGTGGAGAAATACTATTTGTATCATCATGACAAACACATATACATATCAAGCTATCCAAACGCAACTACCTGAAGGAGGGCAGCTGCCAAAAAGGTGGGGATCCTTGCCGTTCCTGCATCTACTTGAATAACAATCAGGGGGGTGTTCGAACGGTGTAGAGTTGTGCATCCATGCATGATGACAATTTAGCTCCAGTATAACAACGTAACACTAAAAATTCAATTCTTTGTGAGGGTGAAGGGCCTCTACTATTCCTTCCACATTATTATCTATTTTATCTCCATAATTTCTTCTACAATCCCAATACAAATCGAGTGATAACCGTTTCAACTTATGCTTGACGGACATATTGCCTTGTTTAGCACTTTTTGCACTATTCACTTTTATCAATTGAGTTAAACAAAGAGAACCACCTAGACTCAAATTTTCCCGTTGATCAACTCCCCAACCTTGATCACTATCAATGACATAATTTGTCAATGTGTGTGGAGAATTCAATTACCATATACCTTCTGGCATGTGGTCCAAACGACCGTATTCGGTAAGGAAGATGTGCCAAAGATTTCCCATAAATTTCATGTCTTCTAGTAAAGGAATAAATAATGTGTGAGCCTTGGTGTTTTCAGGCTATACAATATGGTAGTGGCTTCAGGCAGTTCGGACATACAAGAATTAGAACAATCTAGGTAGTGAATATGCTTCAAATTTCCCATGTGTGTTTTGACTGAGGATGACTTCAATGCCTCCGGGGACATGAATTTATATGTGGCCACACGCAAAGGAGTCTTAATGCAGTCCTTCTCCCATCAGACTAATATCGTGCGGGGACAGGGAGCAAGAATTTCCTCTGCAGTGGCATTATTACTAACAAAATCAAGTGGCATATGTCGAACCTCACATTGAAATGAACTCCCATCATTACATGGAAAATTTCTTGAGATGATGAACCATAGCTGGATTAACATGCCTTTATCCATTGTCTTGTCCTCGGGGTAAACAACACAGAAGGAAAAGCATATTTTTGCATCCGATGGTAAGTGCTCATAGCTAGGTTGTAGTGCAGGTACAATACCATTTATGAGGCCATCATTCTTCCAGACATCACTATCCAGAATAGAAAACAAATATCTTTGATGCTTTGAACGAAGTAAAGCGGCTATGGTCTTGATAGCAAGAGCCAATCTCTTTAACTCGTGTATAATAGTCTTAGCTATTGAAATCAATCAATCTTGCTTTTCCATTCCCCTTCCAAATATGTTTCTACAAAGAAGATCAGGGCCGGCCCGGTCTTTCGGGAGGCCCTAGGCGAACTTGATAACATGGGCCCCTATATCCTCAGACCACATATATGTATGTGTGATACATAAACTTCAGTAAATTTTTAACCACGCATCTTTAGTTCAAGATTTGACTATAATAATTGTTGGACAATGCCATATTACGACAGAAATACTACAAAGATAGCAAAGTGAAACTAACATGAGTACCTCAAATAAGAACCAAATTTGACTGATTCCATCGACAACAATAGTACTTCAGTGCTTCAGAAAAGTTTCTTCGGGCATTTCTTGATGCAAAGTCATAAAGGGCACAATCAACATCAACGTTGTCCAAGATATCCTTCTCAATGCAGAAATTTATACATCGGATGATTGGACCCTAGGCATTTACACAGACTGACAAAAAATTAAGATGGTTGAATACATACCGTGAAAGATTGAATTAAAAAATTATACATTAGAATTTTAAAACTTAGTGTACACTGAAATTTAAGGATGGATCATGGATGAATAGTTGAATACATACATACTAAATAAAGAATAAAATAAACTACTGAAATTGTGGTTTGGAGGATGGATCAGGAACATGAATGAATACGTACCCTGTAAGTTAGTAGTCCGTACTGTGATACGGTCACGGCTCACATACGTATAATGTATTGCCGCCTTAACGGATGCCGGATGGCCAGGCTGGGGACTGCCGCGCGGCGCGCGCAGCGGCGACAACTAGCTTCGACCGAGGCGCCGAGGAACAGGCAGACCGACGGTGACCAACGAGAGGAGGAAGAGTAGAGTCAAAGACGGAGACGAGTGAAAGGCTTGAGATCTTTCATTGATTTGTTTCACAAGGGAAACGAGCAGCCGTGCCTCGCATCAGGCCTGAATCATGTCACGTGACGCTTCGCTAATCGCTACATTCGTTTTTTTCTCTGGTAAATTTTTTCTTACCTACTTTTGCTGGGGTATACCATATATGTATACTACATCATGGGCCCCTCCCCGGCCTGGGCCCTGGGCCGTCGCCCCTCGGGCCATACCCCAGGGCCAGCCCTGAAGAAGATCCTAGTGATTGATCCTCATTTATAAGTGATATATGATATGAAGGATGTGCGCCCATGATAGAAACAACTCGATCTCTATGACCTGTCACAATTATAGCACTACCTGAGAGAGCACACAGGCATATAAATTATCTCAGATCGTATCACGTCCATCAAACTTCATTCGGAACATCATTCAGCATTAAGAGGTACCTTTTCTTGCCCAGAACTCCAAAAACTTTGTTTCATAATGCCCCATCAGAGTCAAATCAAACTTTTTCATGGTGGCCCACTTCTGTTATAGATCTGATAATTCCCTCGATAACGAACTTGCCTGAGACATAGACCCATATGACCAACTCATAATGATGCACCAATCTCGGGTCATTGAGCACCAAGCGATTGCTATTATTACTGACTAGTAGAATGCCCGTGCTTCGCCACAGGCGATAAATTTTGACATAGAAGCAACGGACAACATATTTTGACATAGAGACACAGAGAGAAACTTAATTGTAATTCACAATGTGTATGTCATTATATCAGGGTTCAGTCAAAGTAAATGTAAAAGAGGAACCAAAAACCAACGTAAATATAAATATAAGATAAGGAAGTTACATTCTACAATTTTGAATTCCGATCGGAATTTCTTGGCAATTGTAGGAAGTGCACGTGCTATATTTTCTAAAAAAAATGTATTATGTTCTCGACTCAATAATTACTTGGTTGGCATGTCTATACTAAACAAGACATCAAGAGATCTGAAACGTATGCTTGAGAATGACTGGCAGAGCGACAACTATGCAAACTTTTGTGGCCTTAGTATGAAAAACCCTAGCCTGCTAGCATTGTTGATACCCCATAAAATGACGGAAATAATAAGAATTAGAATGGATCAACATAATACATACATTAGTATCGTCGTATCTACTTTGCCAATAATTTCGACACTTTGGCATGATCTAGTGGTTGCGGCTCTACCGGTGGTATATACTTAAATAGATTTATTTTGAAATTATACTTCAAGAGATTTAGCAACCAAGGAATTGATATTTTTGACAGAGAAAATGAGAACGTGTCCCTCGCTGAACGGGCACACCTGCTCTCTTTTTCTTTTGAGGTTGTGGTGCACCTGCCTAAGCGGCCATATCGATGGACGCAGCTAGTTAGTAAACTGGCTTGGATTTGTACTGGGCAGTAGCCCATTTTGTCACCGAGCTCCGTAAAGAAATACTCTCACCGAGCAACAGAGCCAACTTCAACATTTGGAGAATCTCTAGCAGAGTCGCTTAATGGCCAACCTGCAAAATCGATTTATGGTTCGTCCTAAATCGATTTTGCGGGTAGTTTTTGCCGACGCAGAACAGATACAGCAAATGGAATTGCAAATTTAAAAACGAACGATAAAACATGTTCCTCTACATAGATAGTCCGGACTTTGCCGGAGTTAACACACAAACAAACAAAATAAACTAAACAATGGTGTGCGACGGCGTCTCATGGTGTCACATTGAGGTAGTACTCGCACACCGAGCAGTAGACCGTGTAGGCGAGCTCGTACTCCGCATGCACAACCTCAAAACGTGCGGTGGCGCCCTCTTTGACGGCCACACCACCCTGTGGAGCTCGTCGAAGCGACGCCACACGCGGTCCCTGCCGCTGCGGGAGAGGGCGACACTGTTGCGTGCCTGCACCGAGCGCCACGCCTCAACGGCGAGACGACTGGAGCTGCCGGCCGCATTTGCAGGGCGGCGACAAGCAGCACCCCATACGTCCGCGGCCTTCTCCTGACATGGCTGCGCTCGATTTGGCCAGATGAGCTCACCAGAACTGTAGTGGAGGGGAAGAGGAAAGCGGCGGAAAGGAAGAGAAACGCGCCGTATCTGATGCGTGACGGGAACTCTAAATCACTCCTACTCGTACATATAGCGACTAGAGGGGGCGGTTTTGCTGGCCGCCTGTATAACTCTTACGTGGCGGTACAAATTTGCCGTACATGTTCTGGCCCGAAAAAAGCCAGAAACGCTATCTCGTCCGCCAGGCAGCGGGATAGCGCACATTCTCTCACTCTCTCCTAAAAAAAGTTACTCCGTCACTCCAATCCCCTCACTCGGCTCTCCCAATTGTCGCCGCACAGCACATCAGCCATCACCCGCTCCTCCCACGGCCTCACCCAGCCGCCTCCTCCTGCATCTCGCGGCAGCCGGAGGGAATCCCCACGGAGGCTGCTTCAATATCTCGGGACACCTCCCTCCACACGTCCTTCCTTCCTTCCTTCCCTCCTCATTGCTCGCCTTCACCGGCGCCGATGGATCTCGTCATGCGCGCACTCGGCTGTGCCGGAGTGGACGCTTCAGCACTCGCTCCCCGGCTATGTTGAGCAGATTAAATTGATGGATCGACTGGACAGGAGGTGGAAGACTGCACGCGGCGATAGGGATGGATTTGCTGGCGATGGGGACGTTGTTGTGGGTCCCGCACCAACAGGCCGCGTCGCGGCTCGACGTTCCCGACGGTTGACCACGGGTCCACGGCACACAGGTCACCCGCAACCCCGTCGGGCTACTGAACCACCTCAACAGTGGAACGGCTCCGCCTCAGTGTATGCCTCGTCCTCCTCCCAGGCTCCCACTCTGCTTGTTTGCTTCGTTTCAATTCCACTGTGTGGGTGGGGGCAGCAAGCCAACAACTGGAGTAATTTGGATAGCATCAAGTGCGCCGATCAATTCTGATGCGATGAGCTGGACAGGGAGGCCTGCATCCGCAAGGCCAGTTGGAGACCGTGCTCAGGAGGGACCGGAGGTCTGCGCCATGACGCCGGTAGGTACGACTGCAAGGAGTAAATTAAGTAAGTAATCTGTTGTTTCTTTCAGTTTTATATCCATTACAAACTTCAGTTTTGACTTTTGAGCAGCACCTGTTACCTGATTATCGTTGAATCAGTTGCAGGATTGAATATCGATGTTATCCCACTGTTTAGTAGTAAACAAGATCACTTAATATCCATTGTTCACTCTGAGTGATTCTCACATCAAAACGCTGAGTTTGCAACTATAGAAACTATAGCAGAAGATTAAGGTGTCGGAGAATTCCTTCAAAACTACGGTCCTCTAATTTAGGTATAGGGCAATAATTTTCATGTCATCTCTCCATTTTATTCAGTGTTAGGTTTGATAGCCTAAATTCTTTGTATTTTAATACACTTGACAAAATAGATTGTCATCGGTTCTGTTAAACTGAGATGGCTCAACATGGTCCAGGATCAGTTTGCTGTGCATGCTTGACATTTCTGACCTTCTATTATTCTAAACCGTCGATCCTGGGCAATTAGCATAATTTAAACGGTAAAATAATGCATTTCCTTAACTTGTGATGGTCGGGGAAAAAAATGCATTTTGATAACTTGTGATAATAATCGGTAAAATAACATGTTTTTCTTACTCGATAAAGGCGATGCATGTGGAATGCACACAATCAGTGAACAACCTGGGTCGAGCAGCCTATACGGAAACTAAAAGACCCAAAGTTTTTAGGAAATGAATTCAACTCATTCATACGAAAACATGTTCAGAAGATGAAAGCATTTGAACACATCTGGCCATAAACTCCTTCATTTATTTACTCAATCTAGCTTCTAGACCATGTTCTCTTCTGTTTCTCCATTGTGTTGACCACATGATATAAGAAACAAATAATTTTCTGAACTACAAAGCTTACACAACAATTCGTTAACTCACACAGCGTGTCTCTTTAGAAGTTTAGATACATGCCTTCCATTAAATAAAAAAAAATGATGATCTCAGTCGAACCAATAACTTGGTGATGTGATGCAATGCATGAAACGAGCATGATTTCAGAATAGGGAAACACAATTTTATGGCATGCTATTAACTCCTCCCCTCAACACCACATGTGCATACTGTAGTATCCAGCATGCATGCATTCGAGATCAACACAGTTTGTCTCATACTAATTGACCCTAGAAACCTCATAGTGCAGAATAAATCACCAAAATTTACACTGCACAGCCATTCACATAAGGAACCAAGATCCAATCTAATAGTATCTAACAACCAGCAGAACATGAGGGGAATAAGAAGGGAGGTCAAGCGCAGGTTTACCTTGGGTGATGAAGGATCCAAGGCATGCCACATATGAGGTTAGTTTGCTATAACATTAGTTTATCGAGGGCTTTGGTTCACAAGAACTCCTCACATATTAAATAAAGATAAGCTTTCACTAGTAGAAAACAAGGGCTTTGGTTCGGGCCTGGCCAACCCATTAGTTCCGGTTCAGTCATGAACCGAGACCCATGGGGGCATTCGTCCCGGTTCGTGAGCCTAGGGGGCCGGCCGGGGCCTCGTGGGCATTGGTCCCGATTCGTATGGACCCATTTGTCCCGGTTCTAGACACGAACCGGTACCAATGGTCCTCGCTCCTGGCCCACAACCATTGGTCCCGGTTCGTGGCTGGAACCGGGACAGAAGGCTGGGCTATAGTCCCGGTTCCAGCCACGAACCGGGGCAAATGAGTTTCCTATATATACCCCGTCGCCACAGCAGAGCACTCCACAGTGCTCTGTTTTTTCTGGCCGGCGAGGGGAGGGCATTTGGGTGCTCTAGCTCACCTCCTATGCACATGAGGTGTTCGATGAAATGTCCGAACCACACTAGTTAATCTTTCTCCTCTCGAAACTCGACCTCCGAGCTCCATTTTCCTTGAGATTTGTCTAGGTTTAGCGGTCCGTCGCGTCCCGTCCCCGTCTTCACCGCCGTCGATCGCCCGCGCCGATCTCGTCACCGGCACCACCGTGGTGAGCCTCTTGTTCTTATCTTCTTTCTAAAAGAAAAAAAAATTCTTACTTCAGATAGATACTTGTCTAATTTTCTTACTTTTATTATTCCTTGTTATTATATAGTGCGATGGTTTTGGTATCCGCCCCCGTCGGCCCTCGTCCTGTCCATATATTATCTTTTTTAACTATTTGGTTCATTTATTGTTTATGACAATTATGCCGACCAACGTGACATGGATTTTACTAGCAAAAAAGCCCGTGCGTTGCAACGGGAGAAAAAAGCACTCCTCCGCCCTATCTCTCCCTCTCGTGATGAGATCTCACATGTTGTCCGAAAGGAAATTTCATCAACTTACTTCGTTTCCAAATCAAGAGATCTTATTTTCCATCATCCTGAAAGAGGTTCAGAACTGATGATGTAGCATGTCGTTTTTCATCAAACAGATAAAAAGGTTTAGTTTAGAGATGATCATATATATAGCTTTGATTTGATGCACAGGTGGGTGTCAGCCTGATGGCCTTTCAGCAACTGGGAGGAATAAACGTGTTAGGCCTCTATACAAGCTATATCTTTTCATCAGCAGGTATTGTGCCATTTTATTTTAATGCCAAGAAGAACTTTCCATAATTGTTCTTCCCCTAAACTTCAGGGTTTTCTGGTAAACTTGGGACCACCTCGTTCAGGATAGGATATTATGGTCAATAACTGGAACTGGCTTACCGGCTGTATCAATTTCTATAACTATAATTATTTCAGATACCAATCACATTATTCGGGGCCCTTCTCGTGGATAGGTGTGGAAGGAGAACCCTTCTACTGGTATGGATACTCCAATACTGAGCTGATGCACTTAAACCAAAAAGAAAGCTTCATTTTTCTTTTATAATTTTTCTTTTAATTAGGTGTCTTCATCTGGCACATTTGTGGGCTGCTTTCTTACTGGGCTATCATTCTACTTTAAGGTAAGCGTAAACTTGTTTATTCTATCGGGCGGTCCAATTTATTGATGGTAAGTTACTAACATAAGCCATTGGGAAATTTCCGGAAGAAACTTGTCACGGTATTTACAAGTTCTAGCTGGTCTTTTTTCTCGTCAACTTTTGTCTCCTTCAAAACTAAGTTGATTTGTTCATCACCTAGTTCGTATTTCTCAAACTGCATCAATGGCAATGCGGACATTTGAAATTTAACTATCTGATAATAGTAGTGCCTGAATGCAAAATATAAGAGGTAACCGCAGTTATTAAAGTTCCCAGCTAGTACGGAGTATTTGGCAATGGGGCATGAATTACCAGACTGCACAAGCACCAACTTCCATGTGTGAGACTCTATTAAATAAACATGATTGAAGGCTGAAATATCAACTGATCAAGCAGATCAAATAAAAAAAGTTGAATAAACGTAACCTGAATTTACATTTCAGAATGTTCGGTGCCTATCACTATACAGAGTATTGGCTTTCTATCTTTTCATGATCACAGGCACAAGAATTGTACACACAATTCGTTTCTAAATTATCTCTTTATGGCATACTGGTACACAAATTACGTAGCTGGAACATCAATAATTTTGTGTGATCCCAATGTAGAAATGAAAAATAGTGTACATAGTACATCACCACCTAGACGTCTTTTTTTGCTGGCACAACATGTTTGAACTCCAGAAATGTAAATTCTGACTCCTTACTGAATAGGCATACTATGGGGCATACTCAATTGGAATGGGACCTGTTCCTTGGGTTATCATGTCCAGGTATGATATATCACCATGAAGTTAATTAGGGATGATGCTCGCGCTCCTGGTAATCAAGGAACCCACGTTCGTAACTGACGACATCTCATTGTTTAGTGGCAAAGATATTCTCAATCGACATGAAAGGAATAGCAGGAAGCTTGGTAACCCTGGTTAGTTGGATTGGTTTATTCGTGATATCGTATTCATTCAGCTTCCTTATGGAGTGGAACTCTGCAGGTAAGTATGTTCAACCCTTGCATAAGTAGGCCAGTTGAAAAGAAAGTAGAATATCCACCATTACCCACTTGTGTGATAACCGAATAATAACCCATTAGCAAAAATATGTTTGGAAAGGAGTTATCGCCAAGGTTTGTATATCTTTTTCTACAAAAGTATATGTTGCTTCGTTTCTCCCATGAGCTTTGGTTCCACTTACCACTCAATAGTTTTCCAGTAAATGTTTTTGCTTGAGTTTGTTTTTATTTCTACATGTAGGCGCATTTTTCTTGTTCTCAGCAGCGAGCCTGGTTACTGTGTTGTTCGTGGCAAGGCTAAATTTACCATGATATCCTGACCGACCGTTATCACACTAAATTTCACCAACGATTATGAACACATCAGGGCATCCTTTTCGTGCACAACTTGCTTTGCTGGATGGCAGAGTTCACGTATTGGTTGAATGTCATTGGAACAATGAAGCAGATTGCATGCTTGTGTGAGTTCATGTGCTTTTGGTGGACTATATATCTACGAAGAGTTAAAAAGAAAGGGTCAAAAGATGTAACCATTCAGAACCAAACTTAGAATGACACGAGGCTGTTACCATCAAAATTTGACACCGCAGTGCCAAAAAAAACTCCGGGTAAACAAAGAATAAACCCAACTCTGAGCAGAAAAGATTCACTTAAATGTACTCATTCATAGGTGAAAATTAGGTACCAGTATTTGTGTTCCGGTTTTCAACTGCTTCGATGAGTGAGTACTCTACACTCCATAATCAATCAGGTACCAGTATTTGTGGTATCCAACAATTTAACCCGGTTCATGCTTGCTTCCTGCTTACTACTTTCCTCCCTTATGACCCGCTTGAGGTTTCCAAGCTCAGGAGAGTCCTGACCATACACCATCTTGATGTTATCCACACAAGCACTGGAAATGACAGGCAGCAGATAAATCAACACAGCATCGCAAAGAACTAACTGAACATGTAGATACACGAACAACAAAGTAAGAGCCAGCAAACCTGCAGGCTTCCCTGTCGAATTTGCTGCATGGCACACCAAAGAACTCTTCGAAAACCTTCGGTTTGACCCGGCAGAAGAATGGCCAGTCTACAACACCCAAAAATATCAACCATAACAGCGTCAGTTAACATCCACATGTGCGCTGCGCTGAAGACTAAAACCAGGAGAACTCATTCTGAAGACTACCGTACCTTCGTAGATGTTGCAGGTTCGGTTGGACTTGTCGTAGTTGGTGCACTATCCATCGGGGCCAATCATGCTCTTGTACAGCTACGATCATGGTCAGCAATTCAGCATGCTCCATCATATTAACCGAAATTTTGCATCTATCAAACAACAACCAGTCTTTTTGTAGTACGTATGTTCATAGATACAGAAGAAATGCCGCCGCTATTAATTGGTACTGAGTTTACCTACCTGGAGGTGGTCAGCCCCGTCCGCCTTGTCCTTGTCGGGGGTGAGGAACTCGGGGCCCTTGTCTAGCTTGCAGCAGGCGCCGCACCCCGTCGAGCACCGCCACCGCACCCCCCGCTTCGGCTTCTCCGGCTGCTGGTTCCTCAACTCAATCTCATGGCCCGGTGGCCCCTGCCCCTCTTCCGCCGCTGGGCGAGCCTTACTGTCCCTGGCCGGTCTAGCGCTGGGCTTCTTGTTGCTGCTGGGGATCTCAGAGCGCCCAGGCAAGGGCTGGGCTGGGGCTTGGCCTCGCCCCGCCGCTGGCCGTTCCTCCTCTTCCCACCCGATGGTGGTCACGCCGGCCGCCATATCGTCCTCCGCCGCGACGCCTCGCACAAAGCGAGCACGCCGGCCACCTTATCGTCCTCCGCCGCGACGCATCGCCCCATTCCCCATTCCTGGGCTTCGGCGGCGCGAACGCCAACGCCCGCCGCGACGCCTCGCCCCATCCTGGGCTCGGGCGGCGCGTGCGCGCGCTCGCGTGCTCGTCCTTGTGGCAGCCGAGGCCACCGTCTCCCTGGCCCACCTCACCGTGCCCCCGCTCGCAGCCGAGCAGCTCCAGCGTGCCAGAGGCCCTGCCGTCGCCGGATCCGCGCGGGGGCTTTGCCCGGAGGACCCAAACGGCGGCGGCGAGGAGAGGACGAGAAGGGGGGTGGCGGCCGCTGCGCAGGCGAGATGCGCCAGAGTGGCAGAGCTTTGTGACGGGAGGGGCGCAACACTCCCTAGGGTCTTTTTTAAAAAAGTGAAACGTTTTTTCTCAGAATATCCACTTAAAATAGGACTGCGGGTTGAATACCAAAAAACATAGGGGCTTTTTTGCAAACTTGCTGACGACGTACAACGAGAAGCAATAAGTGATTTATTAGTAGGGAAAGATTTATCTAAGAGGTGGTTGAACCGGAAATACCAACCGACCCTATTGTCGAGAGGTTAAATTTAGTTGAAGAAGAAAACAATTACTTGAAGGAAAAATAAAAAAAATTGAGGAGGAGAAGATGATATTGGAGTTGCATGTTGCGGATGTCGTTGATGATAAAGATGGATCCAACGCGGTTGAAGACTAGAAAGATTAGAAAATATGCAATTCATATCGAGGCTTGGCATCATTATGCCGTTGGATCAATTGTTACCTTGGTTGCGATTATGATCGCCTTTGTTGTTGCATTGAAATGTTTTGCATAATTTTAATGTATGGTTTAATTAGATGCTCTGGAGAGCTATATGTTGTTTAATGAGAACTATGTATGTACTTTGGTTTTAATGTGATGATGAACTTCTATTAATTTGTTCACTTATCTATTCAGGAGAGCTATATGTTGCCTTCAATTTTAGGGTCTTGTAGATCAAAATAATCAGTAAATGCATGAAAAATAACAAATGAAGTCAGAATGGGTTGAAAACTGATGATATGGCTTTGAATGGTGCATTTTGAACACAGAAAAAGTCTGGAGTTCAAATAAGTTCAAAAAAATGAAATCCCTTTGTAACAGACGAGTTTTCGTATGAAACCCTGATACTTCGAAAGAGACTGTCCGTTTTGTACACGAAGTGCATCCAGTTTTTGCCATAACCCTCAATACTTTCTTGCACATGCTATGTGGATGAAGTGATGATACCATGCCAACTTTCAACCTTTTCATAGTTCATTTAAAATGCTTTTCAATTTCAGGGTCTTATAGCTCAAAATAATCAGTAAATGCATGAAAAATAATAAATGAAGTCAGAAAGGTTGAAAATTGATGATGTGGCTTTGAATGGTGCATTTTGAACACGGTAAAAGTCTGGAGTTCAAATAAGTTCAAAAAAATGAAATCCCTTTGTAATAGACTAGTTTCCGTAAGAAACTCTGATACTTCGAAAGAGATTGTCCGTTTTGTACACGATGTGCATCCGGTTTTTGCCGAAACCCTCTCTACTTTCTTGCACATGCTATGTGGATGAAATGATGATACCATGCCAACTTTCAACCTTTTCAGAGTTCATCTGAAATGCTTTTCAATTTCAGGGTCTTATAGCTGAAAATAATCTGTAGAAACAAAATAAACTTTAATAAATAAGTAGAAACAAAATAAAATAAATAAATAGAAAAAAATAAACTTTAATAAATAAGTAGAAACAAAATAAAACAAATAAATAGAAACAAAATAAAATTTAATAAATAAGTACAAACAAAATAAAATAAAATAAACCTTTAAAATAAATAAAATAAGGAAACTTTAATAAAATAATATAAACAAGTAGAAACAAAATAAAATAAATAAATAGAAACAAAATAAACTTTAATAAATAGTAGAAACAAAATAAAACAAATAAATAGACACAAAATAAACTTTAATAAATAAGTACAATAAAAATAAAATAAAATAAACTTTTAAAATAAAATAAAGTAAGAAAACTTTAATAAAATAAATAAAAATAGCAATAGTAAAAAAGAAAATAAAAAATTGGGAAAAAATAAAAAATGCCACCTACTGGGCCACCACGGCCTGAATACGACTAGGAACCCAGCTAGTTGGGCCAGGATTCAGGCCCGCAGAAGGCCTAGAAGGCCCACAGGCATAGCAATGTGAGATTAGGCCCAAAGGACAGAAATTCAGAGGAGTTCGACAGAGATGGCAGGGCGGCGCTTATAAATAAGTGCGGCAGCTCCTCAGCTAGCGAGGTGGGACTAAACATCCCACCGCACCGCGGCATTGGTGGGCACAGGCCTTTGGTCCCGGTACCAACCGGGACTAAATGGTGGCATTCGTCCCGGTTGTTGCCACGAACCGGTACCAATGCTCCCCTTTAGTCCCGGTTGGTGCAACCAACCGGGACCAAAGGTCTCCACTTCCCGCCCTTTCGGCTGCTGAAAAGAGACCTTTGGTCCCGGTTGGTGGCACCAACGGGGACTAAAGGGGGGCATTAGTCCCGATTGGTGCCAACAACCGGGACCAATGGCTTTGCTATATAAGATGACACTTAGGAAATTTTCCAAAGTTTATCTACAGTTTGCCCCGACGACGCCGAGCACATCGACGCCGCTAGGCTACCCCGACGCCGTTGCCGCCCCGCCTCTAAGCCCGCGCCCCTGCCCGCCCCTCCGTCGTCGTCGTTGAGCCCGTGCCCCTGCCCCCGCCCCCTCCGTCGCGCCGTCACCGGGCCCGCGCCCCTGCCCCGCCCCTCCGTCGTTGTCGACGTCACCGGCCCCGAGCCCGCGCCCCTGCCCCGCCATCGCCGTCGTCGTCGCCGTCACCGAGCCCGCGCCCCTGCCCCGCCACCGCCGTCGTCGTCGCCGTCAGCGCCCCCGAGCCCGCGCCCTGCCCCGGCCCCGCCGTCGTCGTCGCCGCTCGAGCCCGCGCCCCTGCCCCGCCACCACCGTCATCATGTCGTACGTCACCGCCCCAGAGCCCGCGCCCTGCCCCGCCCCCGCCGTCGCCGTCGTTGTCGCCATCCAAGCTGTGAGCTGCCCCCGCCCTAGCCCGCTGTCTTTTTTTATTAGTAAAGTTTATGTTTTTTTGTTCATATATAATGTAGGGGCGCAGATGGATGAAAATATGGATGGATGAAAATATTGATGTGATGTTTTTTTGTTCATAGACCTTTTTATGTTCATAGAATTAGTATATTTTTGTTCATATAATTAATGTAGATGTATATGTATGTGTATGTATGTATGTATGGATGGATGTATGTATATAGAAAATATTGATATTGTGATATATAGATTATTTTTTCTTTAGAATTTTTCTGTAGATGATATGATAATGATG
Organism: Triticum urartu; assembly: GCF_056163025.1. Classification (NCBI taxonomy): domain Eukaryota; kingdom Viridiplantae; phylum Streptophyta; class Magnoliopsida; order Poales; family Poaceae; genus Triticum; species Triticum urartu. Next base: position 19,437,227 of record NC_141879.1, read on the forward strand.
ATGATATATAGAGTTCTTTGATTGTGATGATAGATGATGATGATATATATAGAGTTCTTTGATTATTGTATGAAAACTTTGTAAAATTTACCCCTCCCCGATAACTTCGACATGAGGCGGGGGGGGGGGGGGGACGTTGGACGTGCATGAGAGAGAGGCGGTCCGTTTGCCCGACCAACTATCGAGGCCACCCAAACCATCGAAAAAGAGCGTGGTTGTTGTCGATCTACCCCGACCCTCCCCGATAACTCCGACATGAGGGGGGGGGACGTCGGACATGCATGAGAGAGAGGCGGTCCGCTTGCCCGACCAACTATCGAGGCCACCCAAACCCTAGAAAAGAGCATCGTCGTTGTCGATCTACCCCGGCCCTCCTTGATAACTTCGACATGAGGGGGCCGGGGACGTCGGACATGCATGAGAGAGAGGCGGTCCGCTTGCCTGACCAACTATCGAGGCCACCCAAACCCTAGAAAAAGAGCGTCATCGTTGTCGATCTGCCCCGGCCCTCCCCGATAACTTCGACATGAGGGGGGACGCCGGACATGCATGAGAGAGAGAGGCGAACCGCTCGCCCGACCAACTATCGAGGCCACCCAAACCCTAGAAGAAAGAGCGTCGTTGTCATTTCTCAACGACACAGGACGTCTACGTTTGCCACTAATATATCCATCTGTCATGTTTGAATAATAATTGCCATGTTGTAAATATTTGCAAAAACTATGGAGCACCCCCGAGACGAAGCAATAGAAGTGATGTCGTCTTGTCATTTCTGAATGACACTGATGGTCTGGAAGGACAGGGTGAAGAAGCAGGCTACGGTGATCGAACATTGGAGGAGGAAGGACATGATTATGATGGCTCCAGTGACCGAATGCCGGTGGAAGAAGGACACCGTGATGACAACTCCGGTGACCGAACGGAGTCCGGCCAGGTATATATATTAATTAAGCATGTGTTGACTGTAGCTAATTGATGCATTAATTGTTTTTGGTATGTACACATATTAAATCTCTTCTTTCTTCCTTTCTAGCCCTTTGATCGAACAAAACTTCGGTAAGGAGACGAGGCCCGAAGAGAAAGTTGCGCTCGGATGAAAGGTACACGATCATCGAAATCGATCGCGATGGCCAACCGATTGAACCCCTCCGGACCAAGCAAGCATTTTCTGCTCAGTGCGGGGTTCTTGTTAGGGACATGATCCCGATCAGCATCGAGCAATGGTTTAAGCCTAAGGACGAAGACTCTGGGGGTGTCCTATGTCGATGATAGGCAGAAAGCTGATCTTTGGACCGCGCTGAAGGCAAATTTCACCCTACCGCCAGAGGAGGATCTGGAGAAGCCAGTTATAGAGCCAATGATCAAGGTTCATGCTCCTAAGAAGATGGCTGAGCTATTTAGGAGGTGGAAGAATGAGCTGAAATCAACGTTTGTCGATGATACATCCATTTTGCATCATGCTTTTATATCGATATTTATTGCATTATGGGCTGTTATTACACGTTATGTCACCATACTTATGCCTATTCTCTCTTATTTTACAAGGTTTGCATAAGGAGGGAGAATGCCGGCAGCTGGAATTCTGGGCTGGAAAAGGAGCAAATATTAGAGACCTATTCCGCACAACTCCAAAAGTCCTGAAACTCCACGGAAGTTATTCAGAATATATATAAAATACTGAGCAGAAGAAATACGTCAGGGGGGCCACCACCTGTCCACGAGGGTGGGGGCGCGCCCTACCCCCCAGGGTGCGCCCCCTGCCTCATGGGCCCCATGCTGGCTTTCCGGTGGACATCTTCTGCTATATGAAGCCTTTCGTCCGAAGAAAAATCATAAGCAACCTTTTGGGATGAGACTCGGCCACCACGAGGCGGAACCTTGGCGGAACCAATCTAGGGCTTCGCCAGAGCTGTTCTGCCGGGGACACTTCCCTCCGGGAGGGGGAAATCATCGCCATCGTCATCACCAACGCTCCTCTCATCGGGAGAGGGCAATCTCCATCAACATCTTCACCAGCACCATCTCCTCTCAAAACCCTAGTTCATCTCTTGTATCCAATTCTTGTCTCCAAGTCCGGGATTGGTACTAGTAGGTTGCTAGTAGTGTTGATTACTCCTTGTAGTTGATGCTAGTTGGTTTATTTGGTGGAATATCATATGTTCAGATCCTTTATGCATATTAATACCCCTCTAATTATGAACATGAATATGCTTTGTGAGTAGTTACGTTTGTTCATGAGGACATGGGAGAAGTCTTTCTATTAGTAGTCATGTGAATTTGGTATCCGTTCGATATTTTGATGAGATGTATGTTGTCTATCCTCTAGTAGTGTTATGTGAACGTCGACTACATAACACTTCACCATTATTTGGGCCTGGAGGAGGGAATTGGGAAGTAATAAGTAGATGATGGGTTGCTAGAGTGACAGAAGCTTAAACCCTAGTTTATGCGTTGCTTCATAAGGGGCTGATTTGGATCCATATGTTTCATGCTATGGTTAGGTTTACCTTAATACTTTTGTTGTAGTTGCGGATGCTTGAAATAGAGGTTAATCATAAGTGGGATGCTTGTTCAAGTAAGAACAACACCCAATCACCGGTCCACCCACATATCAAATTATCAAAGTACCGAACACGAATCATGTGAACGTGATGAAAACTAGCTTGACGATATTCCCATGTGTCCTCGAGAGCGCTTTTCTCTATATAAGAGTTTGTCCAGGCTTGTCCTTTGCTACAAAAAGGATTGGGCCACCTTGTTGCACTTTATTTACTTTTGTTACTTGTTGCTCGTTACAATTTCTCTTATCACAAAACTATCTGTTACCACTTATTTCAGTACTTGCAGAGAATACCTTGCTAAAAACCGCTTATCATTTCCTTCTGCTCCTCGTTGGGTTCGACACTCTTACTTATCGAAAGGACTACGATAGATCCCCTATACTTGTGGGTCATCAATACTATTTTCTGGCGCCGTTGTCGGGGAGTGAAGCGCCTTTGGTAGGCGGAATTTCGTAAGAAAAAATTTATATAGTGTGCTGAAATTTACTGTCACTTGTTACTATGGAAAGTAATCCTCTGAGGGGCTTGTTCGAGGTATCTTCACCCCGACCAGTAGAGCAAAGAGTTTCTCCTCAACCTACTGAACCTACTGAAAATGAAAATGTTCCCTTTGAAGTTCCTTCGGGTATGTTAGAAAAACTGCTAGCTAATCCTTTTACAGGAGATGGAACAAAGCATCCTGATGAGCACCTAATTTATGTGGATGAAGTTTGTGGATTATTTAAGCTTGGAGGTATACCCGATGATGTTGTCAAGAAGAAGGTCTTCCCTTTATCTTTGGAGGGAGATGCATCGACATGGTACATGCTATGTGATGATACGGGATCATGGAAGTACAAACGATTGAAATTGGAATTTCATGAGAAGTTTTATCCTATGCATCTTGTTCATCATGATCCCAATTATATATATAATTTTTGGCCTCGCGAACGAGAAAGCATCGCTCAAGCTTGGGGGAGGCTTAAATCAATGTTATATTCATGCCCCAATCATGAGCTCCCAAGAGAAATAATTCTTCAAAGTTTTTACGCTCGGCTTTCTGATAACAATCGCACCATGCTCGATACTTCTTGTGCTGGCTCTTTTATGATGAAGACTATTGAATTCAAATGGAATTTATTGGATAGAATTAAAGGCAACTCTGAAGATTGGGATCTCGATGAAGGTAAGGAGTCAGGTATGACACCTAAGTTTGATTGTGTTAAATCTCTTATGGATACCGATGTTTTTCGTAAATTTAGCACTAAATATGGACTTGACTATGAGATAGTAGCTTCTTTTTGTGAATCTTTTGCTACTTATGTTGATCTCCCTAAGGAGAAGTGGTTTAAATATAATCCTCCCATAGAAGTAAAAGTAGCTGCACCTATTAAAGTTGAAGAAAAGATTGTCACTTATAATGATCCTATTGTTCCTACTTCTTATGTTGAGAAACCACATTTCCCTGTTAGGATAAAGGATCATGGTAAAGCTTCAACTGTGGTTCGTAAAAGCAATATTAGAACCTATACACCTCCTTAGCAAGTTAAAGTTGAACCTAATATTGCCATTGTTAAAGATCTCTTGGCTGATAATATTGATGGGCATGTTATTTATTTCTGTGGTGAAACTGCTAGAAGTGCCAAACCTTGTGCTAAAGATAAACATAGACCTATGGAAGGCATGCCTGTTATTTCTGTTAAAATAGGAGATCATTGTTATCATGGCTTGTGTGATATGGGTGCTAGTGCTAGTGTTATACCTCATGACTTTTACCAAGAAATTAAGCATGAGGTTGCACCTGCTAAGTTAGAATATATTGATGTTACAATTAAACTTGCCAATAGAGATACTATATGAGCAATGGGAATTGTTAGAGATGTTGAAGTCTTGTGTGGGAAAACTAATTATCCTGCTGATTTTCTTGTTCTTGCTTCCCCACAAGATAGCTTTTGTCCCATTATATTCGGTAGACCTTTCTTGAACACAGTTAATGCTAGGATAGACTACGAAAAGAATGTTGTTACTATTGGTTTGGGTGATATGTCTCATGACTTTAACTTTTCTAAATTTAGTAGACAACACCGTGAAGAAGAATTGCCTAGTAAGGATGAAATTATTGGTCTTGCTTCTATTTCCGTACCTCCTAGTGATCCTTTAGAACAATATTTGCTAGACCATGAAAATGATATGTTTACGAATGAAAGAAGGGAAATAGATGAAGTATTCTTTAAACAGGAACCTATCCTGAAACACAATTTGCCTGTTGAAATCCTAGGGGATCCTCCTCCAACCAAGGGTGATCCCGTGTTTGAGCTTAAACCGTTGCCGTATACTCTTAAATATGCTTATCTTGATGAAAAGAAGATATATCCTGTTATTATTAGTGCTAACCTTTCAGAGCATGAAGAAGAGAGATTATTAAAAACTCTGAAGAAGCACCGTGCTGCTATTGGATATACTCTTGATGATCTTAAAGGCATTAGTCCCACTCTATGTCAACATAAAATAAATTTGGAAGAGGATGCCAAACCAGTTCGTGATCATCAACGACTACTGGATCCTAAAATGAAGGAAGTGGTAAGAAAGGAAATACTAAAGCTCCTTGAGGCAGGTATAATTTATCCCGTTGCCGATAGTCAGTGGGTAAGTCCTGTCCATTGTGTCCCTAAGAAAGGAGGTATTACCATCGTTCCTAATGATAAAGATGAATTGATTCCGCAAAGAATTATTACAGGTTATAGGATGGTAATTGATTTCCGCAAATTAAATAAAGCTACTAAGAAAGATCATTACCCCTTACCTTTTATCGATCAAATGCTAGAAAGATTATCCAAACATACACATTTTTCTTTCTAGATGGTTATTCTGGTTTCTCTCAAATACCTGTGTCAGCCAATGATCAATCAAAGACTACTTTTACTTGCCCTCTTGGTACTTTTGCTTATAGACGTATGCCTTTCGGTTTATGTAATGCACCTGCTACCTTTCAAAGATGCATGATGGCTATATTCTCTAACTTTTGTGAAAAGATTTGTGAGGTTTTCATGGATGATTTTTCCGTCTATGGATCCTCTTTTGATGATTGCTTGAGGAACCTTGATCGAGTTTTGCAGAGATGTGAAGAAACTAATCTTGTCTTGAATTGGGGAAAATGCCACTTAATGGTTAATGAAGGTATGGTCTTACGGCATAAAGTTTCTGAAAGAGGTATTGAAGTTGATAAAGCCAAGGTTGACGCTATTGAAAAGATGTCATGTCCCAAGGACATCAAAGGTATAAGAAGTTTCCTTGGTCATGCCGGATTTTATAGGAGGTTCAATAAGGACTTCTCAAAAATTTCTCGGCCTCTGACTACTTTATTACAAAAAGATATACCATTTGTCTTTGATGATGATTGTGTAGAAGCATTTGAAATACTTAAGAAAGCATTGATCTCTGCACCTATCGTTCAGCCACCTGATTGGAATTTACCCTTTGAAATTATGTGTGATGCTAGTGATTATGCTGTAGGTGCTGTTCTAGGGCAAAGAGTTGATAAGAAATTAAATGTTATTCAATATGCTAGTAAAATTCTAGACAATGCTCAGAGAAATTATGCTACTACTGAAAATGAATTCTTAGCAGTTGTATTTGCTTGTGATAAGTTCAGACCTTATATTGTTGTTTCTAAAGTAACTATTCACACAGATCATGCTGCTATTAAATACCTTATGGAGAAATGATGCTAAACCTAGACTTATTACATGGGTTCTCTTGCTACAAGAATTTGATTTGCATATTGTTGATAGAAAGGGAGCTGAGAACCCCGTTGCAGACAACTTGTCTAGGTTAGAAAATGTTCTTGATGACCCACTACCTATTGATGATAGCTTTCCTAATGAGCAATTAAATGTCATAAATGCTTCTCGTACTACTCCATGGTATGCTGATTATGCTAATTACATTGTTGCTAAATTTATACCACCTACTTTCACATACCAGCAAAAGAAAAAGTTTTTCTATGATTTGATGCATTACTTTTGGGATGACCCACATCATTATAAAGAAGAGTGGATGGTGTTATTAGACGTTGTGTACCTGAGCATGAACAGGAACAGATCCTACGCAAGTGTCACTCCGGAGCTTATGGAGGACACCACGCTGGAGATAGAACTTCACATAAGGTATTGCAATCTGGTTTTTATTGGCCTACTCTCTTCAAGGATGCCCGTAAGTTTCTCCTTTCTTGTGATGAATGTCAGAGAAGTGGTAATATTAGTAGACGTCAAGAAATGCCTATGAATTATTCACTTGTTATTGAACAATTTGATGTTTGGGGCTTTGATTATATAGGACCTTTTCTTGCCTCTAATGGATATACACATATTTTAGTTGCTATTGATTACGTTACTAAGTGGGTAGAAGCTATTCAAACTAGTAGTGCTGATCATAACACCTCTATTAAGATGCTTAAAGAAGTTATTTTTCCGAGGTTTGGAGTCCCTAGATATTTAATGACTGATGGTGGTTCACATTTTATTCATGGTGCTTTCCGTAAAATGCTTCCCAAGTATGATGTTAATCATAGAATTGCATCTCCTTATCACCCACAGTCTAGTGGTCAAGTAGAATTGAGTAATAGAGAACTCAAATTAATTTTGCAAAAGACTGTCAATAGGTCTAGAAAGAATTGGTCAAAGAAACTTGATGATGCATTATGGGCCTATAGAACTGCATATAAAAATCCTATGGGTATGACTCCATATAAAATGGTTTATGGAAAAGCATGTCACTTACCTCCCGAACTAGAACATAAGGCTTATTGGGCTATTAAAGAGCTCAATTATGATTTCAAACTTGCCGGTGAGAAGAGGTTATTTGATATTAGCTCACTTGATGAATGGAGAACCCAAGCTTATGAAAATGCCAAGTTGTTTAAAGAAAAAGTTAAAAGATGGCATGATAAAAGGATACAAAAGCGTGAGTTTAATGTAGGTGATTATGTATTGCTATACAACTCTCGTTTAAGATTTTTTGCAGGAAAACTTCTCTCTAAATGGGAATGCCCCTACATTATCGAGGAGGTCTATCGTTCCGGTGCTATAAAAATCAACAACTTCAAAGGCACAAATCCGAAGTTGGTGAACGGTCAAAGAATTAAACATTATATCTCAGGTAATCCCATAAATGTTGAAACCAACGTTATTGAAACTGTAACCCTGGAGGAGTACATAAGAGACACTTTCCGGAACGTTTCAGACTCCGAAAAGGAATAGGTATGTGATACGGTAAGTAAACCGACTCCAAAACAGTTTTTAAGGCAATATTTCTCCGTTTTGGAATATTTAGAAAAATAGAAAAATAAGAAGCAGTCCGGGAAGGACACGAGGCCTCCACGAGGGTGGAGGGCGCGCCCAACCCTACTGGGCGCGCCCCTACCTCGTGGGCACCTCGTGTGCTCTCCGGACTCCGTTTTCTTGCACGTTACGTATTTTGGTCGGTAAAAATTCATTATATAATCTCCTGGAGGTTTTGACTCCTGTATCACGCAAATATCCTCTGTTTTTGTTTCAAGCTGTTTCTGTAGTAGGTTTAGAGCAAGATGTCTTCTCAAGAGTAAATTGGGGAGAGCCGGGTGTCTCATCCGGCATTGGAACCAAGGACAAACAGCGATGCTGACCACTTTGGGCCAGCAACGGAGGAAGAGATGGAGGCTGATCTAATGAGGATAGATGCTATGGAGGATTAAGAAGTCACTTCTCGCTTCCGAGATGGGTTCATGATGGGAGAATTACAAAGCTCAGCCATTCCAAACTCGGTTATCCCTTCCAATGTTAAATTTACAACACCCTTGGGTGCAAGGAGCTTTAGCCGTTACAGGAAAACTTCGTAAGGAGATAATGGATCTCAAGCAGCAACTCAATAAGCTCGAGGAAGAGAACCATATCCTGAGGGGCATTATCGCCAAAAAGATCAGATCACCATCCCCGAAGAAGGAGACATAATCACTTGGGTATGGGCACACCCCTTGGCAACTGCCAAGCTTGGGGGAGGTGCCCCGGTATCGTATCAAAACCACACTCCTATCTTTACCGTTTTTCTTAGTTCGATCCTATTAGTAGTATCTTGATCTAGTAGAATAAAGTTTGTGGCATGATCTAGTTTTGAGTTTTGCTTTATGATCCCTCTATGTAATCGAGTCTGTGAGCTATATATAATAAAGATTAGTGTTGAGTCAAGGGCTTGATTATTTTGCCATGATCTTGAGTGAATAAAAGAAAAGAATAAAAAGAAACAAAGAGTTCATATTGATCTTATTGAGAGTAATGACTTCACATAAAAAGTGTATGATGATTAAAATTGTTGAGAGTTGACAAGCATAGCTTTGGTCATCTTTGCAATTAATAGGAAGTAATAAAGAAAGAGAGGTCTCACATATAAATATATTATCATGGACATCTTTTATGATTGGAAGCACTCATTAAAATATGACATGCTAAAGAGTTGATGTTGGACAAGGAAGACAACGTAATGGGTTATGTTTTCTTATATCTGAGATAAAGTATATTGTCATGGATCATCCAACATGTTGAGCTTGCCTTTCCCCCTCATGCTAGCCAAATTCTCAGCTCCAAGTAGAGAAACTACTTGTGCTTCTGAGGGAGTCCTGGATTAGGGGGTGTCCGGATGGCCAGACTATACCTTCAGCCGGACTCCTGGACTATGAAGATAAAAGATTGAATACTTCGTCCTGTGTCCGGAAGGGACTTTCCTTGGCGTGGAAGGCAAGCTTGGTGATACGGATATGTAGATCTCCTACCATTGTAACCGACTTTGTGTAACCCTAACCCTCTCCGATGTCTATATAAACCGGAGGGTTTTAGTGCGTAGGACAACATACAGAACAACAATCATACCATAGGCTAGCTTCTAGGGTTTAGCCTCTCCGATCTCGTGGTAGATCTACTCTTGTACTACCCATATCATCAATATTAATCAAGCAGGACGTAGGGTTTTACCTCCATCAAGAGGGCCCGAACCTGGGTAAAACTTCGTGTCTCTTGCCTCCTGTTACCATCCGGCCTAGACGCACAGTTCGGGACCCCCTACCCGAGATCCGCCGGTTTTGACACCGACATTGGTGCTTTCATTGAGAGTTCCTCTCTGTCGTCGCCATCAGGAAGGATGCCTCGCCCCGTCTTTAAAGATGGCACCGTTGCTAAGGGAGCTTTGGCTCTCGGCCAAACCCTCCGGCTAGGTGGTTTTCTTATGACCACCTGTTCGGCTTCTACACCGACGATGACCTCTCGAGCCATCGAAAAAAATCTTCATGTCAGCTCGGAACTCGCCGAGCAGTTAGATCCAAGGGAGCTCTCCTCCATAAACGAGCTCTTGGATCGCATCGCCGCCCTGGGAGTCGCTACGGATTACGACCAGATTGGGCCTAAACCCGATCTGAGAGAGATTAACTCTCCCCAAGTCACCCATCATGTTGCCGTGGTAGAGGGGTAGTGCGGCGACCCTCCATCTATCTTAAGGACTAGCTACGTCAGGATTCCCGATCCCTCCAAGCTGGATACCCGCGGAGGGGAGGATATCACTCAAGACCTGAACTTAGAGTCAGGCGACAGGATGGATTCATTGGACAACATCCAGGAATCCAAATTTTCGAGTTCGGAAATTCCTCGGCCTCTGAGCCTCAGATTGGGTGAGGCTTCGGATTTAATTCCACCCACCCGAACATAAGCGATCTATCCCAAATCAGGCAAGGGCCCGATGAAACAGTACATCATTACTGGGCCAGATTCCTCCTAGTTAGGAACAGGATAAGGGACTGCCGCGAGGAAGACGCAATCTCAATGTTCTGCAATAATTGCATGGACAAGGGAATCCTCAACGCCATAAGTCGCCGTGATATTACACGCTTCGCTGACTTAGCGTCCATTGTACGAAAGTACTATGCGATGGAAAGCGCCTGGAAAACCGAAATAAAATTTTGAGATGATCCGGCCCTGAATACAAACCCAGTCCAAAATAAAAGGGTGCATCATCGCCAGACACCTTGGTCAAACACCAAAAAGCAAAAATCCTCTACAAGGCATGGAACCATACTGGAAGGATGGCTTAATGGACCCTGTAAAATTCACAGTACAGAGGACACCAGACCAACTCACAGCCTTAGAGCATGTTGGATACTCCGGCAGGTGGCCAAAATTGGCGAAGATCTCCTAATTCCGGAGGCCACAGAAAGCCACCCCAGAGACACCAATACGGTATTAACAGTCTTCGAGACATTCACATCAAATAATATGCGAAAAAGGACACTCCGCAGCCTTGCCGAAGTCTACCAAGTAGCAACAATAAACCCATGGAGTGACACGGCTATTACCTTTGACGCCAGTGATGAACCTAAATTCCGAACAGCCCGAGCACCAGCCGCATTGGTCCTCAGTCCAATAGTGGACGGCTTTCGTCTTACCAAGGTACTCATGGACGGCGGCAGCGGATTGAACCTCATTTATGAGGAAACCCTTCAAAAAATGGAAATAGACTGGAACCGCATTGAGCGAAGCAGCACAACCTTTAGAGGAATAATCCCCAGCCGGGAAGCGCGCTGTACAGTAAAAATCACACTAGATGTGGTGTTCGGCACGCCGGATAATTACAGGTCCGAAGAGGTCACGTTCCATGTGGCTCCGTTCAGTAGCGGTTATCACGCTCTGCTAGGGCGGGAAGCGTTCACAATCTTCCAAGCAATACCCCATTACGGGTACATGAAGCTCAAGATGCCCGGGCCTAACGGGATCATCACTCTCGCTAGTGATCCGGACATAGCACTCCGCGCCGAAAACAAGACAGCCGCACTGGCCCTCGAGGCACTATCCGAAGCCCTAGCGGCTGAGGAACTGACTGCGCTGCGCTCCACGGTGAATAGGGACGATGTGGTACTCGACAAAAGATCCAAGTCCACCTCCTTTAAACCGGCGGACGAAATAGTCAAATTCCAGGTCCATCCAACGGACCCCAATAAAACAGCTTCCATCGGGGCATAGTTAAACCTTGATGTAGACACCGCACTGCGAGAGTTCCTACGAGAGAACTGGGACATTTTCGCCTGGCACCCTTCAGACATGCCAGGAATCCCACACAGGCTGGCCGAGCACAGCTTAAATATCCTAAAAGGATTCAAACCTGTCAAACAAGCTCTTCGGCGTTTTTCCGAACCTAAGAGACAGGCCATGGGAGAGGAGCTAGCAAAGCTATTGGAGGCCGGATTCATCAGAGATATAAAACATCCGGACTGGCTAGCAAACCTGGTGATGGTACCAAAGAAGGACAAATCCTACCGCCTGTGCGTTGATTTTAAAGACCTTAACAAGGCTTGCCCAAAGGATCCCTTCCCCCTCCCCCGCATCGATCAAATTATCGACGCTACCGCAGGACACGATTCGTTGTGTTTCCTCGACGCATATTCCGGCTACCATCAAATCAAGATGGCAGAATCAGACCAAGCTGCAACGGCATTTATCACACCATACGGCCCATTCTGCTTCAACACAATGCCCTTCGGGCTCAAAAACGCCGGCGCAACATATCAGCGCATGATTCAGACATGTCTGGCAAACCAGATCGACAAAACAGTGGAGGCATATGTAGATGATGTGGTCGTCAAAACAAGACATATCGAATCTCTAGTAGACAACTTGAGGCTCACATTTGATAACCTCCGAACATACGACATCAAGCTCAACACGGAAAAATGCATTTTCAGCGTCCCAGCCGGAAAGCTCTTGGGCTTCATTGTATCCGGTAGAGGAATTGAAGAAAATTCAGCCAAGATCCAAGCTCTGTCACAATTGGATATCCCAAAGGACCTCAAACAAATACAAAAGTTAACCGGATGCGTGGCGGCTCTAAGCCGCTTTATCTCCCGCTTGGGAGAAAAGGCCCTACCCCTTTACCGCCTCCTTCGGTGCACCGAACACTTCGAATGGACGGATGCACCCACGGCCGGACTCGATGAAATAAAATCCATATTGGCAACAAACCCAGTCTTGGCCGCGCTAAACATTGGCGAACCAATGCTATTGTACATTGCAGCAACACATCAGGTTGTAAGCGCAGTGCTCGTCGTCGAACGAGAAACGGACGAACATAAATTCCCCCTTCAAAAGCCGGTCTATTATGTGTCCACTGTCCTCACTCCGTGCAAATCACGGTACCCGCATTATCAAAAGATTGCTTACGCGGTATTCATGGCATCCCGGAAGCTACGACACTATTTTCAAGAGTGTTCAATAACAGTAGCCTCGGAAGTACCACTTAATGATATTATAAACAACCGTGACGCAACGGGCCGGATTGCAAAATGGGCCATTGAGCTCCTCCCGTTCGACATAACTTATAAGCCACGGCGAGCCATCAAGTCGCAAGTTTTGGCCGACTTCGTCGCAGAATGGATGGAGGCCGAACTCCCTAAAGAGTATGGCACAAATTCAAATTGGATCATGCATTTCGACAGCTCCAAGATGTTGGCCGGACTAGGGGCTGGCGTCGTTTTGACGTCCCCCATAGGAGACACAGTTCAATACGTACTCCAGATTATGTACATAGACTCCAACAATGCAGCCGAATATGAGGCCCTTTTACATGGTCTCCGGATGGCAGTATCTATGGGCATTCAACGCCTAGAGGTGCGCGGGGACTCGAACCTCGCAATATCCCAAATAAATGGAGACTTCGATGCCAAGGATCCAAAAATGGTAGCTTACCGCAACGCCGTCCTAAAAATGTTAGCTCGGTTCGAAGGGCTTGAATTTCACCATATAGCCCGGGAAAATAATCAGGCGGCAGATGTCCTGGCACGCATCGGCGCAAAACGCGATGTAGTCCCCCCCAACATCTTCTTGGAAAGGTTGTTCAAGCCATCCGTAGTATGGGAAGGGGAGCCGAACAATAATAGCCCGGACCCAACCGCACTGCCAGACACCGAACATTCTGACACAATCGGAGGCTCTGCCAATGAAATAACACCCTCAGCCCACGTTATAATGGCCGTCATCACCCCGTGGACGGAACCATTCCTCGCCTACCTTACTAGGCAGGAACTCCCCGAGGACCAAAATGAGGCATGCTGCATAGTGCGGCGATCCAAAGCCTACAAAGTCCACGAGGGAGAGCTTTATAAGAAAAGCACTACCGGAGTCCTTCAAAGGTGCATCTCCGAAGAGGAAGGGCGGAACCTCCTGGCTAGAATTCATGCCGGACTCGGCGGTCATCACGCTGCAGCTCGGACCCTTGTAAGCAAGGCCTTCTGTATAGGCTTTTATTGGCCGACGGCCCGGGCAGACGCCCAGGACTTAGTCCAACGATGCGTCGGTTGCCAGCTCTTTGCAAACCAAAGCCATATGCCACCCAGCGCCCTCCAAACTATCCCCATCACTTGGCCCTTCACGGTCTCGGGGCTTGACATGGTTGGACCCCTTAAAGGCGGAACCCACAAGCAAAAATACTTACTGGTCATGGTGGATAAGTTCACCAAATGGATAGAAGCCAAGCCTGTTAAGACCGCCGAATCCGGACCGGTCATACACTTTATATCCGGGGTTGTACACCATTACGGCGTCCCCCACAGCATCATCACTGATAATGGCACGAACTTTACGGCCGACGAGGTAGAACTCTGGTGCAAAAACATGGGCATCAAGCTCGATTATGCTTCCGTCTATCACCCACAAACTAACGGCTAGGTCGAACGTGCAAATGGTCTTATCATGAGCGGCATCAAACCCAGATTAGTGCGGTCCCTCAAGGAATCTAACACGCACTGGGTAGAGGAGCTCGACTCCGTACTCTGGGGGCTGCGGACCACGCTGAATCGCACCACCAGATACACACCATTCTTTATGGTGTACGATGCAGAGGCAGTTTTTCCTTGCGACATAATTCATGACTCACCTCGAGTGCGCATGTTCGAAGAAAGAGAAGCCAAGCTCGATCGGCATGATAGTTTGGACGCATTGGAGGAGGAGCGTGACGTGGCAAAAGCCCGTTCCACATTCTATCAACAGCAGGCTCGAAGATACCAAAGCAGAGAAGTACGGGCCAAAAATTACAACGTTGGCGAATTAGTTCTACACCTGTCGGACAAGAAAATGGAAAAACTCAATCCCAAGTGGGAAGGTCCCTTCATAATTGACCAAGTCCTGACTGGTGGAGCGTACCGCCTGCGAGATGCATTGGATAACAGACTCGAGCCGAACCCATGAAACGCAGCCCGTCTCCGAAGATTCTATGCCTAGCGCCGGATTCTGTGTTCGTCTCCTTCCTCTGTCCATTTTTTATATACTGTATGTCTTACATTTCTCTCCTTCTCCCCTTCCTTTCTCTTATAGCCTTTAAAGGCTCATCAAATGACGTGCTATTCGTACTCATTAAACCTGGGGGCTTCTTTTAACAGAAGCTTATTTATACGGGCTTCATGCCCAACACATGTGTTACACTTCCGCATGTAGCTTTTATTTCACCATTATATGCATCGATATGACTTAAGTTTTGGCCAAGCTGGGTTGCCTGGCTCCTGTGCTTACCCCTACGTTCCCGATTATTCGGCTAGGCGGTAAAGGGAGCACCTCTGCGATTGTTACTGCCGGATCAGCCAGATGTGTACCTCAGACTGGGTGAAGCCGAAAGCTAGCGTTCTTAAGGGAATATTCGGTCGGTGACCTAAAAGATGATCTTTTCACTTCTTTATTTATGCGCCCCCAGATGCTTTTTCCCGCGTCTTTTTCGTAGAATGGGCATGCACTTTAGGGCATGCCTCCTAGGGAAAGGAACCCCTCACTACTAGGAAAAGGCCTACTAATGGCGCACCAGTTTTGCGTACTAATGTCGCACTACTGGTGCGCCATTAGTAGCACGCCACTAGTATTTTTTACTAATGGCGCACCAGTGGTGCGCCATTAGTATATCCATTAGTATGCCTAGAGGTGCGCCATTACTATCTGACTTAGTAATGGCGCACCACATAGAAGTGCGCCATTAGTAATAAATTTTTTTCAATTTTTTTTTAAAATCGATTTTTTTTTCATTTTTTTAAAAAATTTCAAAAAAATTCATTTTTTTAAATTCAAATTTATTTATTTATTTTCTTAATCTCGGGTCACTATGGCTTAATCTCGAGTCAATATGCTTAATCTCAGGTCAAATCGCACTGTATGGTCAAACTTTCTGAAAGGTCACCCATCCTCACACTACTCGAGCCCAAGCACGCTTAACTTCATAGTTCTATCCAACCCCAGCACCACCTCACTTCACAGGCACTTGTTGATATATCTATCATATCAATCCTATTAAACCTTGCTGATGTCTAGGACTTTGTTCATGTTCATGAGTATGATGAAATTTTGAAAAAATATTTCAAACTTCCCGATCATATTACGTATCATATTTTGAAAAATAATTCAAATTTTTTTTCAAAACCAATTTTTTTCTGTTACTAGTGGCGCACCTAGCATACCCTGCGCCACTAGTAAGTTTGAAATTTTTGAATTTTTTTGCCTCCGGATCTTAGAAGCCCCGTAACTGTTTTTCTGTTAGGTTTTTGGGTATTTTTAAAATGTTTAACGGGGTTTCCCCGGCTAAATTCGGATTTAACTTTTCGAGTAGATGATTTTTCATATAAAAAACTTTTTCATCCGAGTTCGTACGCAAAAGTTATGCCCATTTTACAAATTCTCGGGAGATTTTGCAAATAAAGTCGAAATTCATATTTGTAAATTTTCACAACAACTAGACCACATATCACATGGGAAACTTATTTTCTTTTATATTTTTGAAATTTCCATCATTTATTTTTATTTTTTTTAAACTGAAAAGGCGGTCCACGGGGGAGGGGGGGTGCATTCGGTGGAAGTGCTGGCCAAGTTACTAATGGCGCACTGTGGGAGTGGTACGCCATTACTAGTTCAACTAGTAATGGCGCACCACTCCCACGGTGCGCCATTAGTAGTTTTGAAATTTTTTTATTTTTTTTTACTAATGGCGCACCGTGGGAGCGGTGCGCCATTACTATCTGAAATCCGGATCTGAAAACGCGTATCACGATCAGTGGCACAGGGCACTGGTTGGTTTGAGCTAAACTCAAGCCGCCTGAAAGGGCATGCCTGAAGGACCGTCGGGTCCATACCGGAAAGCGGAAAAGGCCTGTCAAAGTGACAACGCAACAACGCACTCGATACCCATCAAGTGCGGTGTTCAGTGAGTCAAGTTTCTGATAAGCTTTTTCCGGAGACCCGGGAGGTGAGATGGAAAGCAGAGGGCCCTGTCCTCGCGCGCGCAGGAATAGATAAGCTCTTCATGCATGAAGAGCTAATCTATCATGCGCCTATGCGCGTAGGCACCCCCCCGCATAGATTGATATATACATAACTGCAGTTATGTATATATCAATCCGTGTACGCATGCACGCATAGATAGATCTCTCTGCAGAGAGATCTATCCGCCCAAGTGTGCACGCATGTACGCGTGTGCGTAAATGGCACGTGCACACATACGCGTGCGGGATTATACCACACGCACCACTCGCGCATACACACGCACCACTCCCACGGTGCGCCATTAGTAGTTTTGAAAAAAAAAAATTTTTTTTTGTTACTAATGGCGCACCGTGGATGTCGTGCGCCATTAGTATTTGGACACTAATGACGCACCAAAACATGGTGCGCCATTAGTATATACTAATGGCGCACCACATGTCTGGTGCGCCATTAGTATCATTTCCATCTATAGCCCTTTTCCTAGTAGTGCCTAACGGAACTATTCTCCCTGGAAGATGTTTCTTACTAACCATGTAATATAACATAACTAGTCGGGCACTTGTCTGTTCACGCACTAATGACCCCTACGCCTGGTCTCCATGCACTCCCCGGTTCTTACATAACCGCATGGGAATTCGGACACACTCCGGACCGTCAGGTCCCGAGGCTGAAGAGAAAAGGTCGGCCATGACAAACGATCTACAATCCGGCTAGAAGGCATTATAAATGTCAATTAAATTACATAGTCATTCTGACTGATTGCATTCCTCTTCAATACCATCTAACAGGCTGTCTAATTTACAGTCCTGCTGGGAATACTTTGCGGCCAATTCTACTTGGTCGTATACTAAGCTTACAGGGATCTCCTTCCCATCGGGCCAATTCTACTTGCGGCCAATCCGGCGCCATCTGCAATTTCATTTGTCAGATTCGCACCCATGCCGTGCTTCACAAAATACTTATCTTTCGAAGTGTATATTACCAGAGGGGGTCTCCTTGGGCTCCCCTGCCGCGGCTAGTGCGGCCTCAAGTTGGGCTTTGCACTTTTCCAGCTCCTGGGACAGTAGGGAATTCTTTTATGTAAGAACCTGCATAACAAATGATCCTTAAATCAGTTATTCTAACTGTTTCAAGTTTCAGGGGCTACTGGTATATATATATAATTACCAAAATTTTCTTACCCGTATGTCTTTTACATATTGCTCCGTGGCTCTGGCTAGACCATTTTGAGCGGCACGGAGGTACGCATCTCCCGAATTGAAGGCATCTAATGCCTCTCGGGAGAAACAAGCGTCGCGAAGAATTGTCCGGCGACGCCTGTGGTTCATGGCACTCTCCACCTCAGAGTTGGTGGCAGACAACCTGTCCACATCCTCCATCGGAGGAGCGTCCGGTGCGCGCCTTGTGTACGCCTCCGCCTCCGGACCAGTCTTTGGAGCCTGGCTGGTGGAGGCGCGATTGGTAGCCTCTCCGGATATAGTCTGGCGAGGTCTCTTTGTCCTGAAGAGAGAACGAGTGTTAATATGCCTTGAAGGTATAACACCTAGGATATGGGGGCGCGCCATACCTTTGCGCTGACGCCTCGGTCCGGACTGCATCTCTTTTCTGCCCACGGGGCCCTGCGGCCCCTCGTTGGCTTGTCACCCCAGGTTCGGCCTCCCGTCTCAAAAACCTCCCCTGCAAAGCTCGGTTGTAATCAGGAAACTGAAAACACGAGAGGGCGGACCCCTATTCGAGGTACTGGGACTTCGATCTCAATTACCTGGGAGGCCGGGATTAGCCCTGGGTAATCAGCTGTAATGGCCACCAAGGCGTTGTCCTTGCTCAATTGATGGAACACTCCATCAATCAGCTCCACAGATAAGTCCGGATCCTCTTGAGAGGCCGGGTCGAGGCACCGTCCTGGGTCCTCCGGTTGTGGAGGAGGGCTGTTTATTTCTTTAACAGCCTGGCGCAGTTCCTGCGTTGAAGTCGTTAGACTGAATATTTAACAATGGGAATATAAAACGGATGGGCAAGTAAATGTGACCACTTACCCAGCTTGGGGGATTGTACATAGAAAATCCACCACGTGGGTTGACGCGGAGAAATTCCTCCTCTTCTCCCTTGTACAAAGCGGACAAGGTCTTTGTTAGGGCCGCAGCCGAATCCGGTCCCTTACGGCCGTAGCGGGTGGCGTCGTCCTCCCCGCTGAAATCCCACATGGGGTGACCTCTATACTGTAGCGGCTGCACCCCTTGCATGATGCATGCGGCCATGACCCCGATCATGGTCAGTCCGGAATGAGCTAACAATCTTATCCGGCCCATCAGGTAAAGGACGTCCTTGTCACTTTCCCTCTGAGGGCTACGTGGACGCCAACTTAGGCGCTTCTTTAGTGGAGCACCGTCGAACTCAGCGAGGCCGATCCGGACAGGATCCGGCAGCGGGACGTCCTCTATGTAAAACCATTCCGAAGGCCAGTCCTCGGACGCCTTCTTTGGGGTTCCGGATAGATATCCGGTCCCGGCAATGCGCCACACTTCGGCTCCGCCCACTTGATATATTGACCCCTTCTAAGAACGGGGAACAATGCAGAATAGCTCTTTCCACAACCCGAAATGAGCCTCAACACCCAAAAATAGCTCGCAGAGGGCTACGAAGCCCGCGATATGCAATACGGAGGCAGGCGTAAGATTGTGTAGCTGGAGGCCATAGAACTCCAGGAGCCCCCGGAGAAACGGATGGATTGGAAATCCGAGCCCTCTTATTAAATAAGGGACGAGGCATACCCGCTCTCCTTTGGAGGGATTAGGGGCACTCTCCGCTTGCTCTCCGCCATTATAGATGGCAAGACTGGCTCGAACCGACACCATATAGGCCGGGGGGGAGAAATCCCTTGATCTGGAGCGTCACTAGCTCGCTATGCGGGATGGAGCATCTCTCCCAATATCCAGGCTGAGGGCTGGAAGGGCGAAAGGAGGAGTTGCAACGGCTGGCCATGGTGGTATGGACCTTTGTCGGATGCGCTCTGATGAGCACTCGCGAGGGGGAGAAGGTGTGTTTTGGATCTAAATCCTCGTCCCCTTAAATGGGCGGCTCATTTACGCGGCTAGGGGTGTGAATGTAAAAACACTCAGACTTTTCATATTCGTTTGACACGTGGGAGACGGCCATTATTGGGCGTAGAAGCCAAGGAGCGCAAAATTTACGAGAAGCCAGACTTTATTCAATAGGTACATGGAATTTGGAGGAGAACCCGCCTTGCAATGCCGAAGACAATCTGCGCGCCGGACTCATCGTCATTGAAGCCTGGTTCGGGGGCTACTGAGGGAGTCCTGGATTAGGGGGTGTTCGGATGGCCGGACTATACCTTCAGCCGGACTCCTGGACTATGAAGATACAAGATTGAAGACTTCGTCCCGTGTCTGGAAGGGACTTTCCTTGGCGTGGAAGGCAAGCTTGGCGATACGGATATGTAGATCTCCTACCATTGTAACCGACTTTGTGTAACCCTAACCCTCTCCGGTGTCTATATAAACCGGAGGGTTTTAGTCCGTAGGACAACATACAGAACAACAATCATACCATAGGCTAGCTTCTAGGGTTTAGCCTCTCCGATCCCGTGGTAGATCTACTCTTGTACTACCCATATCATCAATATTAATCAAGCAGGACGTAGGGTTTTACCTCCTTCAAGAGGGCCCGAACCTGGGTAAAACTTCGTGTCCCTTGCCTCCTGTTACCATCCGGCCTAGACGCACAGTTCGGGACCCCCTACCCGAGATCCGCCGGTTTTGACACCGACAGCTTCCAAAAGCCTTAACCAGTTGTGCCATGAGAGTCCACCATATCTACCTATGGATTGAGTAAGATTGTTCGAGTAAGTTTTCATCGGTGCAAGCAATAAAAATTGCTCTTTAAACATGTATGATTGATTGGTGTGGAGGAAATAAGCTTTATACGATCTTGTGATGTGGAAGAAGTAAAAGCGACGGACTGCATAATAAAGGTTCATATCACAAGGGGCAATATAAAGTGACGTTCTTTCGCATTAAGATTTTGTGCATCCAACCCCGAAAGCACATGGCAACCTCTGCTTCCCTCTGCGAAGGGCCTATCTGTTACTATTATCTTCTACCTTATGCAAGAGTCATGGTGATCTTCACCTTTACTTTTTACATTTTATCCTTTGGCAAGCACAGTGTGTTGGAAAGATCCTGATAGATATATCTAATTGGATGTAGGGGAGCATGAGTTATTATTGTTGACATTACACTTGAGGTAAAATGTTGGGAGGCGAAACTATAAGCCCCTATCTTTCTCTGTGTCCGATTAAAACTCTGTAACCACAAGTATTGCGTGAGTGTTAGCAATTATGAAAGACTAAATGATAGTTGAGTATGTGGACTTGCTAGAGAGCTCTGACAGTCTCTTTCTGATGTTATGATACATTGCAATAGCTTCAATGACTGAGATTATAGTTTGTTAGTTCTCAATAAAGTTTCTGATTCATACTTTTGCATTGTGATTAGATTATTACTTGAGCATAAGAAATCATATGACAATATCCATATATGTTGTTGTTATGAGAGTAATCATGATGCCCTCATGTCCGTATTTTATTTTATCGACACCTCTACCTCTAAACATGAGGACATATTTATGGTTATCGGCTTTCGCTTGAGGACAAGTGAGGTCTAAGCTTGGGGGAGTTGATACGTCCATTTTGCATCATGCTTTTATATCGATATTTTATTGCATTATGGGTTGTTATTAAACATTATGTCACAATACTTATGCCTATTCTCTCTTATTTTACAAGGTTTGCATAAGGAGGGAGAATGCCGGCAGCTGGAATTCTGGGCTGGAAAAGGAGCAAATACTAGAGACCTATTCTGCACAACTCCAAAATTTCTGAAACTCCACGGAAGTTATTTTCAGAATATATAAAAAATACTGAGCGGAAGAAATACATTAGGGGGGCCACCACCATTCCACGAGGGTCGGGGCACGCCCTACCTCCCCCAGGGCGCGCCCCTGCCTCGTGGGCCCCCTGTTGGCTCTCCGGTGGCCATCTTCTTCTATATGAAGCCTTTCGTCCGAAGAAAAATCATAAGCAACCTTTCGGGATGAGACTCCGCCGCCACGAGGCGAAACCTTGGCGGAACCAATCTAGGGCTCCGGCAGAGCTGTTCTGCCGGGGACACTTCCCTCCGGGAGGGGGAAATCATCGCCATCGTCATCACCAACGCTCCTCTCATCGGGAGAGGGCAATATCCATCGACATCTTCACCAGCACCATCTCCTCTCAAAACCCTAGTTCATCTCTTGTATCCAATTCTTGTCTCCAAGTCCGGGATTGGTACTAGTAGGTTGCTAGTAGTGTTGATTACTCCTTGTAGTTGATACTAGTTGGTTTATTTGGTGGAAGATCAAATGTTCAGATCATTTATGCATATTAATACCCCTCTGGTTATGAACATGAATATGCTTTGTGAGTAGTTACGTTTGTTCCTGAGGACATGGGAGAAATCTTGCTATTAGTAGTCATGTGAATTTGGTATTCGTTCAATATTTTTTTTGACTATATACTGCAAGGCAACAGCCTCACAGCCCTTTATTAAAAACAATAGGTACGCTGTACAAAATTACAAAGGATAAAGAAAGGCTACTCACAGAGAGGGATTAGGGAAGGGAAGCTATCCAAGAGGTTAGTCTATCTCTATATTTACACTTGATTCTATGAGCTAAAAGAGAAATATCAGAATAAAATTCCTCCTCCAAGATCTGAAAGTGGGCAACTCATTTCTGAAGATCCTTCCATTTCTTTGGGTCCAAATATTCCAAGTAGCCGTAAAGACAACCTCAGTGAAAAAAGGCTGGCCAAATTCCTTTCTGGCTGCGCAAGCCATTTCAAAAGTATTCTGGTTAGGGTGAACACTCCATGAGATGCCCAAATAATTCCAGACCCGTTGACTAAAGTTGCAAGCAAAGAAGAGATGAGCTCTATCTTCATGCAAACCTGAGGAGCACATAGCACATGTACCATCCTGAATAATCCAATGTCGTCGCTGCATCATATTCCTAGTGTTTAGATGATCCATCAAAAGGAGCCAGCCAAACACCTTGAGTTTGAGGGTGCAAGAACATTTCCTGATCCACCCAAATATGGGGTCAACCACAACTTCGGAAAAACAAAACTGATAGTAGATCCTGGATCGATAATCCCCAGTCCTTGAAGGCCATTTCCAGACATCATTAACTCCCTCATGCAAATTGATCAGAGGCATTAAAGCCTGGAGCTGGTTGAATTCCTCAAAAGCTTCAACTGATAGAGGCAGGTGAAAATTGTCGGTCGGTTCTGGCAACTCCATCACCTCCTTAATGGTAAGAGTGTCATCAATCACAAAAGAATGAAGCCTCGGGAAACGTTGTTGCATGATAACCACCTCGTTATTAAGTTGCCACCGATCCAGCCAAAAAACCACCGAGTCTCCGGAGCGCACGTGAGGGACAGCCAATTTACAAAATTTATAAAACAGTTTCATCATGTCACGCCACCAAAACGAACCACAACTTCGAGTTACTTGGGGCGGTGCAGCAGCATAATATGTGTCCTAGATAAGAGAAACCCAAGGTACATCCAACTTGTTAAAAAATTTGAAGAGATGCTTGATCAACAAGGCATCATTCTGTATGCCCAGGTCCAGAACCCCAAGTCCTCCATGGCTCTTGGGCCGACATACTAACTCCCAAGCTGCCAATGATTGTCTTGGTGTATCAGAGTTGCCTCGCCACAAACATTGCCGCATTATGCGTTCAATCTGCTTCAAAATTCCTTGAGGTAATGAGAGAGTGCACAAGAAATATATTGGCATCGATGAAAGAACAGATTTCAAGAGTTGTAGCCGGCTGCCCTGGTTCAACAGACAAGAGGAGGCAGACAATCTTCGCTCTATGCGGTCCACTAAGGGGAGCAGGTCATAAATTGTGGGTCTACTAGTACCCATTGGCAATCCCGCAGACTTAGCAAAGGTCTCAAGCATATCCTTGAAAGCAATGAGCTGGCTGTCCACGGCAGGAAGGACAATTAAAGTGTCATCAGCGTATTGCACAATCGGATAGTCCCGTGAAGAGGTTGGTATGGGCAGTGTGAGAATGTTTCTTGCACACATCTCATTAACCACAGACTGCAATAAATCCACAGCAATCACAAATAACAAAGGGGATAATGGGTCTCCTTGACGCACACCCGAACGACAGACAAAATGACTACCAGGAACACCATTTAAAAGAACCGAAGAGGATCCAGAGGACAAGATGCTCTCAATCCAACCTGTCTAGCGATCATCAAAACCCTTACATTTCAGGATCCTGAGAATCAGCTCATGCTCGATGGTATCAAACGCCTTCGTGAAATCCAACTTGAGTAGGATTATAGGCCTTTTGGATGCCTTGCACAAATGGATATATTCAAAACACCATGCGAGACAATCTTGAATGGATCTACAGCGAAGAAACCCATATTGATTGCGGTGAATACATTTTAAGACCACACTTTGTAAACGATTTGCCAAAAGTTTAGTTAAAAACTTGAGGCAAGTATTTGTCAACGAAATGGGCCTAAAATCACCAATATACTCCGGGCTCAACTTCTTGGGAATAAGGGTAATGAGAGATGTATTTAGACACTCCAGGTCACACTTTCCCTCATAAAATTCCTTGACCAGCTTCATAAAATCTGGCTTTAGAATATTCCAGCATTTCTTGAGAAAAAGACCAGTAAACCCATCAGGGCCCGGAGTGCGGTCAGAAGGCATGTTCTTAATCACCGTATCCACCTCGGAGTCCGTGAAAGGCAAGGACAAATTCTCCAGGCCATCAATCCGCGTAAGTAATGTGTCAAGGTCAAAACCCATTTGAATACCTTTTGCCTGGCCCATTCTACTATTGAAGTCAGACCAAAACATCCCTGCTAACTGATGATGGTCAGAAATCACCTCCCCATCCACAGATTTGATCGAGGAGATGGTGTTTCTCCGATACCTTTCCGTTGCCATAGCATGGAAATTTTTTGAATTTTCCACACCAACTTTGATATTTCTGATCGTGCAACGTTGCTTCCAATAAATGAACTGCCAGTGCAAAATATCTTCAAGATGTAATTTGACAATCTTGCGAAAATTGAACTCCGGCCAACTCAAGTGCCTAAATTCCTCAATATTATCCAAAAACATGATTACTTTGTTGCAATCCGAAATGAGAGCCTTGACTGTGGATAGGTTGAGATGCCATTTCTTAAGAGCACAACGAAGGGTTTTGAATTTAGTAGAAATTATTAATGCAGATGAAGATCTATCCACAGGTCTGTTCCAAACCTCAGATACGCAATCCATAAAACCAGGCAGATCAACCCAATAGTTTTCAAAGCGAAAAACTTTTGCCTTAGGAATACAAGTGGCAATGGAAACCACACACGGAACATGATCAGAGGCAGTGCGCGCAAGCGGTAGGACCATTGTGTTGGGGTGATCATGTGTCCAGGCCACAGATGTAAAGAACCAATCAATTTGTTCTAGCAGAGGTGTGGTTTGCATATTAGACCATGTGTACTGACGACCCTTTATTGGCAGCTCAACAAGACCCAAATGACCAATTATTTCGTTAAACAAAAAGATATCATTCACATCACCACCTGGCTGATTTCGGTTCTCAAACGACCGCATAAAGTTAAAATCGCCTAAAAGCAGCCAATTATCCTCAAAATGAATATCCAGATTATATAACCACTGTACAAAATCATCGCGTGCCGGTCCTTGACACGGACCATAAATTGAGACAAGAGACCAAGTCTCTGATGTATGCTTAGATTGAAACTTTATAATAATACCAAATGACTTAGCCTCAATTAAATTGCCTATAAAGAAGGATGAATTCCATATGACCACCATACCAGCTGATGCCCCAACCGATGGCACATAAACAAAGTTATCAAAACGCCGAGGACAAAATTTCCTAATGAAGCGTTGATCAATATGCATGCATTTGGTTTCTTGGAGGCAAACAACAGAGCACCCACTTTCATTGATCTTTTGCCTAACAGCGAGCTGACGCGCTTCAGAATTCAAACCCCTAACATTCCAACAAAGTACTTTCCACTCTCTAAACGAAGTTTGATTCATTACAAACCAAAAGAGCACACAATTAAAAGTAAGCCACGCAATGGCCTACAACCCACTAAACAGACGAAAACAGCAATGTTCCAAACAGATAAGAACAGATAAATGGCGATTATGGTACGCCATGGACCTAAACCCTGGATGAAGCAACTAATCATCTGAACTTGCACTTTTGTTGGAGCGGGTAGGATTAGCTGCAAGCTTATCCGTCGTGATCTTCTCCGGCGCGATATGAAGACGAGTACCAATTCGCTGAAGATCGACTATGGCCATCAGAGGAGGCACTATAGAGTCTTCGTCAGGCTGGGAAGGCATAGATTTGCGCTTCTTCAGTGTATGCGGCCTCCTAGGAGATGTGCCAGCAGTTACCTGACGATATCCATCACGCATTGCACTAAGACGAGCACTGCGCCTGACCTCAGAATCCACCATAACTCGAGAAGCCTTTGGCTTTCTCCCACGCTTTAGAGTAACTTTAGAAACAGTCGTAAACTCAAATGCTTCAGCAACAGGTTCATCAATATCATCAAAACAAAGAGCTCGGGCTACCGGCCGTTTAACAGGTGTCACATCCATAGACTGAGTCACAGAAACAGGTGCAGGCAGAAGCTGTAATTTTGGGGATGGACTGTTGAAAAGAGTCGCCCAGGACTGCTTGTTCAGAAAAGCACCAAGATCAGATCGGAAGCCAAACTTTGGGATATCAGAGATCCCCATAAGCGGCAGTACCTTCTCAAAAGTACGTTTCCACTACATTACAGGGGGCATAACAGGCCCAAAAGTAGTTAGAACTTGTCCGATCATCAGAGGAGGCTGCTGCAGTCCCATTGGGTGTTGGAGAACAGCCATTTCAGCAGCATCATTCGCATTGTTAACTGAATCCTCAGACAGCTGGAGCACGATGGATTCCTGAGACCGAACTTCCTCAACATTATCCTGCTGCAGAACTTCCTGAAACTGTGGGGGCTCATTCTGTGGCTGCCCATTGTCAGGTGCAGGCACATCGTTCCAGCCCAGTTCTGGGAACTCAGGCAAGACCCAGTTATGGTTGTTGAACTGCATGTTGCCAGGGAGAGGGTGGGGATTGCCATTGAAGGGCATTCGGTCCTCATCAGCAGGTAGGATATCAGCAAAGTCCGTAGATAGAATATAAACTGGTGCAGACCAAGAGATCCGAACCCCTCCAAAGTCTGCAAATTCTCTGTATGTGACTGATCTCGGAACCATAGTCGGCGCAGGAAAAGACACATAGACCAATGATCGGACCATCATCGGATCATCCTGGTGCCAATGATGAAAATGGCCAAAAGTACTAATAACATCTGCAAGATATTGAGAGCGCCTATAGTCCAAAGGAACGCCTAGTAGCATAACCCATCCCCTTCTAAAACCCTGTGCAGCTCTCTAGTTGATACCTTCATCATGCGGAATAAACCTGACAAATCTATCGTTGCCCAAGTTGAAAGGAGGATGATCAACTAATGCTTGGCGGGCCAGAGCACTACACAATCTAAACAAACCAACCCCTTGGATCCACGACTGGGCATCCAACACTGCTCTCTGCAGATTATTGACAACAAAATCACTGACCATGTTCCGGAAGATGGCAACTTCTTCAGGTAGCGGAGCCGGCTCGACAATGGCGATGGCATACTCCTCATGCTGTCTATCCGGAGCCACCGCCGGCGCAAAGAAGGTGCGAGGCAGGCGCAGCTCCCCTCCATCAATAATGTCGAAGCCATGCGGGAGGAAATCCATCGGGTCCAGCGGGAAGTTGGCCATTGCCGGAGCTGGGGAGGGATGATCCAAAGCCGGAGTCGAGACGACTGAAGGCGGTGGTGAGGTGGGCGGTAGAGGCGTTGTGGGTGGTGGCTCAACTGGCAATGGTGGGATGGACGGGGTGGCAGGCTTGATTGGACTGGGCATAGACCCCTCCGGGCTAGCTATGAGAGAAATCGAGGAGTCCCGCTCCGATAAACTAGTAGACCGGTTAGATACGGTGGATTTGCTCCATGGGACCCACTTGTAAGAGGGAGATAGACTAGAATCGGAAGATCCCTTTGCCCGGTGTCCCAACCGAAAACATCTACGGCACCTAACCTTGCTGTTGCACGCGCTGGATAAATGCCGCATGGACAAACAATTTTGACATTTCCAGACTTTGAAAACCATGTCATCCACCAAATCATTAAATCTGTCATAATCAATAGGTGATTCCGATGCCCTCGGGGTAATAGACTCCTCATTTCCAAGAACAGGTGGAGGGGTAGATTGAGATCCAGCTGCAGCTTGGACCAAATCAAACTGGACCAGGGAAACTTCCTGGGGCTGGGTATTAATCTGGGCTGAAGTGGTCACCTGGGCCGCAGCCGGACCAGCCCGTTCCTTCCCATGCACATGCAGATTCACGTCCGAAATGGCTGGATTAGAAATCCCAGCCGAGGAAATAGCTTGGACGTTGACTGTTCCGAAAATAATGGGTGGCTCTGCCACCGTCCATCGGAGTTCAGTCACCGGCGGTGGAGCCACGATGTCTCTCTCACGAGGCAGCAATGCATACCCAGCATCTGAAACCAGATCAACAAGGCCTGGCAAAGCAGGATAAGAGTATCCCTTGCAGGCATCGTACTGTTGGAAAGTAGCGAAAGAAATGTTCCTCAGAGGCCTAGAACCCGAACGTAAGGCAGATTTGGAAGGAGGCTTATGCATAGCAAGCAGACCAATAGAAGCACGCCTCTTAGAGGGGCTGATGATAATCCATTCCGCATCACACTCTTTCTTCCAAATAGTAAATTCACGTTTCCAATTAGGGCCGCCATTTCCCCACAGATGAAAATAACATTTGAATTGCGGACACGCGAAAGATTGCAAATGGAGAATAAACATGCCAACACGTTTGCAAGATACCATAAATGAGAATACCTTGTCCGCAATGAGTTGCACAGATAGATCGATTGCAGATCCTCCAGTTGCACATTCCAATGCCGCCGCCACCGAATACTCATCAAGACGGAATCTATGTCTGCTGAAAGACACAACCATAATAAAATGGTTCGTGTCATCCGAGGGATGAATGGTTTTCCCACAAGATCTAAAAACCTCATCCGCAAAAGTCACTCCTTTGGAGAAATCCAGATCCAAGGTGGATCCACCATGAGAACCCATGTGAGATGGGTATAGGGTGGTAGATCAGAGAGCGCCGGAGAAGATGGGTGGAGAGAAAACCAAATTTACTGGCTGAGGAGGAAGATCACCGGGGAGCCTAGGGCGCCGGAGGGAGGAGAGGTGGGACTCTCATCATTCCCTAACAACTCATTGTTTAGCCTATTGTATGATTGTATGTATTCGTTCAATATTTTGATGAGATGTATGTTGTCTATCCTCTAGTGGTGTTATGTGAACGTCGACTACATAACACTTCACCATTATTTGGGCCTAGAGGAGGGCATTGAGAAGTAATAAGTAGATGATGGGTTGCTAGAGTGACAGAAGCTTAAACCCTAGTTTATGTGTTGCTTCGTAAGGGGCTGATTTGGATCCATATGTTTCATGCTATGGTTAGGTTTACCTTAATACTTTTGTTGTAGTTGCGGATGCTTGCGATAAAGGTTAATCATAAGTGGGATGCTTGTTCAAGTAAGAACAGCACCCAAGCACCGGTCCACCCACATATCAAAGTATCAAAGTACCGAACACGAATCATGTGAATGTGATGAAAACTAGCTTGGCGATATTCCCATGTGTCCCCGGGAGCGCTTTTCTCTATATAAGAGTTTCTCCAGGCTTGTCCTTTGCTACAAAAAGGATTGGGCCACCTTGCTGCACTTTATTTACTTTTGTTACTTGTTGCTCGTTACAATTTATCTTATCACAAAACTATCTGTTACCACTTATTTCAGTACTTGCAGAGAATACCTTGCTGAAAACCGCTTATCATTTCCTTCTGCTCCTCGTTGGGTTCGACACTTTTACTTATCGAAAGGACTACGATAGATCCCCTATACTTGTGGGTCATCAGTCGACCATAACGAGACTCCAGAATTCATCGGCCGATTTGAGAAGATCAAAGATCACTGGGACGCATTTGTCGTCGAAAAGAAATCTGAGAAGGCCAAGAAGATGTCAGCGACAAACAAGATAAATGCTGCAAAGAAAAAGCATCACCATCGCACGGGGTCAGGTGGCTACCTGAAAGCCCGGCCGTTGTGGGACAAGGCTGAGAATGACCAGCTTGATAAAGGGATCGAAGCAGAGACATTGCGCTGGCCAGACTATTCAAGGACTTGGTTCTTCGGGGTTGGGGGAACATTGGACCCTGAAATAGGGAAGTGCGTTTGGATGGACGAGCAGCTGAATACACCCATCACGAGGCTTCAGGAGTATATCAAAAAAGCGTAGGAAGGGACGTTTGTTCCGGACAGAGAGAACGACGAGCTCACACAGGCCCTCGGGAATCCTGAGCACCCAGGACGGACCCGAGGCACACCAGACTCCGTTTCGTGGAAGGCTGGGTTTCCCGAGGCAGGCGGTTACAAAGGCCGGGGGAGGAAGAGGAAAGTGGAGCAGACCCAACTACAGGCGCTGCACGCAAGGGTACAAGCGCTAGAGGAACGAGACGCGGTTCGCAGCAAGCGACCTGCCAAAGCTACCCCCGAAGCGACCCCGCCATCTTAGCGGAGAAGAAGCGTGGCTTCCACCGAGATGCTTCAGGAGCCTGTCTTCACGGCTCCTGCTAGCTACCCCGTGGATGCTATCACGGAGTCTCAACATTGCCACCTTATAACGAAGTGGATGAAATTGACAGTCAAGGTGGCTGTTGGCTCTGTTGCACCTCCTGATCCTGACGCAACTTTTCACTGCCGGCCGATTCCAGAAGGACATGCTAGGGTGATGGTGGATGAAATAATGGACGGATTTGAGGATGTCAAGCTTGACCACTCTACGGGTGAAGGGGAGACTCGGCTGGGTTCTTCTCTGAAGACTCCATGCCTATAGCGGAAGGAGCTCATCAACCTTCCGAACTGGACGCCTCTGCCTCCTCCTCCTCCGGCGAGTCAGGGCACTCTGCCTCCTCCTCCGGCGAGTGATCAGGGCACTCAACCTCCTTCTCCGGCGCGTGGCGGCACTCCGCCTCCTTCTCCGCCTGCGCCGACGCGCCCAAGCAGCCAGCCTCCTCCTTCTCCGCCTCGCCAGCAAAGGCGGAAGAGACCCGCCGCCGCTCCGGTTGCTCCGGCGCGTCGTAGTCCCACTCCTCCGCCTTGTAAGCAACGAAAGAAGACAGCCGTAGCCGCTCCGTCTGCTCGGACGTCTAGCAGTATAGCCAGAGGCGGGAGGCAATACAGATTCGGTCCATCTCTCAAGCCTCTAGAGAAGTTACCATACGAGAGGACCGTGGAGGAAAACGCGAAGATCGTGGAAACCGAAGTGAAGGACTTCTTTGACGGGGTGAAAGCAAAGAAACATCCACCTCCGGAGGAGAAGGTAGATCTGGTGAAAGTGAAGCGCACTATCAATGCCCTGAGGAAACCACCAAAGTCTCCGCCGAAAACCAACTATGAGCGCATTACTGAAAAGATATATATCGAAGCGGAGCAGTCGGGAAGTACTATCAGTGATCAAACATTAGCAAAACGACGAGCTGGGAAAAAAATTGCCCAGCTCGGCGAACAAGCGAACCAATCGTGCCCCCCGCTCAAGGTGTCTAGCGATATCGTCGCTAATGATCCGAGGATGGTGCCCAGTTATACCAATCTTGGAGATTACCTGCCCAACGATGTACATTATGATTTCTTGGAGGTGGACGAACACAAATACCATTACGGGAAGCCTCTCGTCAAAGATGAAAAATCTCTAACAATGATGATGCGAAGATTGCATGATTGGTACATGGAAACCTGCAGAGAGTCTGGGGGACGAATACTTTGACGCTGAGAGTTAAAGAGGAGCACGACCTCGTTGGAATTGATCTGTTGTCTATTCCATTTGAGGAGTTCTTCCAGTTTTACAATCAAAAGGCCCTCGATAAATTAACAGTCACTTGCTACTGTCTGTAAGTACTACTTCTATCATTAAGTCTATATATAGCTCAGCTCTTTCATTGCATGTATTTATAATTATCCTCACTATTATGCAGATTGAAGATCGTCGAGTGCAGAAAAGCAGAAATGTATGATATTGGGTTCATTAACACAAATCTTATAGATGAATTTACGGTTAAAAAGAATATCAAAGAAGCCGAGGCCAACTTGCTCAAATCGTTGGTAATAAATCAAAACAAAGATAAAATACTCTTTCCTTACAATTTCAAGTGGGTGTTACTGTCTTGTGCATATTCGGTTTCCCTTATTACTCGAGGTTATAGTAATGTAATTAATTGATTAGTTATGCATGCGTGCACAGCTTCCACTATATTCTCCTAGAGATTAAGCTTGAGCAGGGACTAGTAATCATCTTAGACTTGAGACGAAAAGATCCCGAGACATATGCGGACATGACTAAAATTCTCAACAAGTAAGTTCAATCAATCATTATCGCACCATATTGGCAACTTTTTGTTCATTTCATGATATCTCAAATAATAATTATTTTCTTTGTCTTGCAGGGTTTGGAAAAAGTTCACCGCAGAAGCTCCGGGACTGCCGAGGGAGCTGCGATATACATACCCGAAAGTAAGTACTACTAGCTAGCTACTTCCGCGCATCTCCCGTTGATTCTAACTACTTTCATCAATGCCATTTATAATGCTTTATTATCAGTTTGATTGACCTCTATTTCTCGTAAAGTGCTTGTGACAGGAACAAGGGAATGATTACTGTGGATACTACGTGTGCGAGTTCATCTACAATGCGACTTGCAAAGATAAGCGGTGCTACTCTAAAATACAATATGAAGTGCGTAAGCAATAATATTCACAATTTCATTTAATTACACCATCATTTCTATTGAGTTTCATTCATATATATGTATTAACCCCCTTCTTCAAATTAGACGTGGCAAATGCGGAATGAACTCCTACCAGAAGATCGCATGAAAGCAATTCAAGAGGAATTGGCGGGATTCTTTCTTGACCACATCATCAATAAAGCCAGAGAATACTATGTGGAACTTGAGTTCAGATGCTAGGGGATTGTAAGAGATCTTACATATTGTATATGTAGCGTCGGATAGATAATACGAAAACTTGTTGTTCGACCAATCTCTCGGAGAAGAAGAGGTCGATCACTTCTCTCGGTATGCATGATGAACTTCTGTACTTAATGGTTTCCTTCATTTGCTTACTAGCTAGCGTGTCGAGGGCCTCTCTATACGTATAGTACGTACCGTCGACCAAGCACGGAGATAAGAGAGGACACTTCTCTCTATTAATTAATTAGCTACCTAACACAATATATGAAATACCTTAATTAACCATACAAAACTCCCAAATCCTCCCCCCCCCCTTTCAGAAAAAACAAAAACCCTAGCCCCTGAACAGCTGACGCGTGGATGCCTTTTGGTCCCTGTTGGTGCCACCAACCAGGACCAAAGGACTTTCTGCCTGGGCTCGCAACACCGGCCACGTGGAGGCCCATCTGTCCCGGTTCGTGTAAGAACCAGGACTAAAGGCCTAGGGCTTTAGTAACGACCCTTTAGTCCCGGTTCAGGAACCGGGACAAATGGGCCTTATAACCGGGACAATAGGCCCCTTTTCTACTAGTGAATTTGCCGGTTTGTACATCTTTACTGAGTACTATGGAGTATGGTAGTGGTCCAGCTTGCACCCCTTCATCATTTAGATAGGAGTAGCGGCAGATGTTGCCGAGATGGCGGATTCAGGCTTATTGTTGTTCTACTTTTTAAGGTCCTCGAGAATAATCAATAAAATGGCCGCATGCATCTACCAGATGCAGAGGCCGGGGATCATCCTCCTTTTCTAAAAAACTGTGGAGTCTGGTACGTAGTTGCCTCACATCAAATAATTTGAAAGAGCTATGAAGCCCTTTTACCTTTTATAAGCAAATCAACATAAGGTGCTTTGATTTGGAGGCCACTGCTTATTTATCAAAAGTATGACAATACTTTCGGGGGAAGATTTGTCGATAGAGTGACCCCTTCATAGTGTTGGAAATTCTCTACAGGACCGATCACATCAAACTGCACGAACATACGCGCATAAAAACTGATAGCCAAGGGCCCGTATCGTGCCCTGTTTTCCTCTCTTTATTTCTTTTTCTTCTTTTCTCTCGGTTACTACAAAACTCACGCAACACCCTGTGTAT
This sequence comes from Triticum urartu, assembly GCF_056163025.1. Taxonomy (NCBI): domain Eukaryota; kingdom Viridiplantae; phylum Streptophyta; class Magnoliopsida; order Poales; family Poaceae; genus Triticum; species Triticum urartu. The sequence goes on from NC_141879.1 coordinate 19,471,486, forward strand.
ATATACACAGGCGACCAGCACAAACGGATCTAATCCTACCCGTGCCAACTCTAGACGCCTAAACCGACCTACACTCCAACTAGCACTGCCCGGCAACACAATCCTAGCCGGACTCCCATACTCTCCAAATACTAGTACTCTTGCATAGCTTTGTTTTCCTTAATCTAATGATCACCGGCAACGACTGATCACACTACTAATCCTAACCAGACACAACTAGCACACTTGTAGCCAAATTTGAACTTGTTTTGATTAAGCTAACATTCATCCCCTAATCCAAACACTCGACACTTTACTCAACGAGACACGCAGACAACCACCTACTCATCTTGTCACGTCGGTTCCCTCCAGTGACGCGACTTACCGGACCGCAATTTCTCTATTGTTGCAACGATGGTCACCACTTTATCACCATTCAAACCTTTCATGCGAACTTGTAGACTGGAACCAACGATTATCCGGACTACCGGCTACGTTGTCGCATCTTAGCGTGCTACATGCAGACTAAACACATAGTCTCATGCAGGAACTCGACTTAACTGGTGCACTTTCATCTTCACGTTGATCTTCGTCTTCCATTGGTCGCTCGCACACGGGTAGACACATCACTTCACCCGCCACAAAATATCTCTCAATGTCACCGATGCCACATCTTATCGAATGACACATCCTGTCGAGCGGCAACACAACTCGCCATATACGTGCAACTCATCTCCACCGTATATGAACTCACCGGAACTCCACGACCATAAACGGAAACGCAAGGCGTGAATTCCTTTTTCCACTCGCAATTCTCTTCCGCCAGTGACGCATCTCAACTGCAGCAGAAGACTCACACACCTAAGCTCCTGGACGCACCTTACAAGAACTCATGTGCACACCTTGACGACAGCCCGCAACTTTGTCGCCTCTTCCTCGCTCCCTCTGCGATGATCTTGATGATTTCCTTGGTGTCGCAACTTTGGCACCTCCATAACCATCAATGGTCACCAATACCTTGCTGACGACAACCCTGTCGCCCTCCTCCAGGTTGTTCCGCCGAACGACAATTGCATGCCGCCTCGCTTGCGACGGAACCTCACAAACTTCTGCACCTCCCACCGACTATATCGCCCGCTCCTCCTCGTCGCTTGACCACCCAGCGACTATATCGCCAGCTCTTCCTCGTCGCTGCACCAACCAACGACTATAGGGCCTGCCCCGAGGCGCTAGTAGGTCGCCACCCTGGGGAAAGCGCGGCTTCAAATCGGCCTGGCTCTGGATACCAATTGTTGGAAATTCTTCACAGGATCGATCACATCAAACTGCACGAACACACGCGCACAAAAACTGATAGCCAAGGGCCTGTATCATACCTTGTTTTCCTCTCTTTATTTCTTTTTCTTATTTTCTCTCTGTTACTACAAAACACACGCAACACCCTGTGTATATATACACAGGCGACCAGCACAAAAGGTTCTAATCCTGCTCGTGCAAATTCTAGACGCCTAAACCGACCTAGACTCCAACTAGCACTGCCCAATCCTAGCCGGACTCCCATACTCTCCAAATACTAGTACTCTTGCATAGCTTTGTTTTCCTTAATCTAATAATCACCGGCAACGACTGATCACACTACTAATCCTAACCAGACACAACTAGCACACTTGTAGCCAAATTTGAACTTGTTTTGATTAAGCTAACACATAGGACTCCCCTTTACTCGAGATCTTAGATATCAAAGATTCTTAGAAACTCATGAACCTCATAGGGTCCTCTGCCCGGATTTTTCCATGGTTATTAGTTCGTTAGACTACACTCAGAAGTGACAACCCAAAAGAAATTGCATGTACCTTCAAACTTTATGTAGAACTGATGGCTTCTCCTTCATGAGGGCCCTCCACAGGAAAAGCTTCAAGATATGTAAAGTTGCGTCACAAAATCTTGTTCATTGCTTTGTCCTGTACACAAGTAAACAGAAAAATAAAAATATATTAGTATATGCTGCACAGTGATGGCTTAAGTACCATCCGAAACAAATTTTTTTTCGAAAAGGGGGGACTCCCATGCCTCTGCATCAAAGCGATGCATATGGTCATAATTATAAATAAATAAAGTAGTTTAACAAGGTCTTGCAATCTACTGCAAAAAAGTAGGCTGGCTCACAAAGAGCTAGAAAAACAAAAAAGGCCCAAAAGCCACAACCGGCTGGCATAAGATAGATAGATAGGTAAACTAATCGCCTATCCTATTACATGACCGCCATCCAAACCGATTGAAGATATCCCGCGCTACCACCTCCCACCGGACAGATCCAGTAAGCAAACACTCCCTGGCCTCCGTCGGAGTGAGTAAGGACCACATACGGATTAGCGCAGTAGTCCGGAATAAAACCTGCAAAAAAGAATAGTTGTTGTTCTGTTAAAAGCCAAATCATTTCTGCAGTTCCAAATTTCCCATAACAACGCACATGCTCCTACTCGAATTTGTCTAGCTGTTTCGGCCTCTATACCAACAAGCCACGTTCCAAATAACGACCTGACCGTATTCGAAGGAGTAATGTTAAAGGCAATTTGCACCGAGCGCCACAACACTCTCGCCAACGGGCAATCAAAGAAAAGATGCTGGATAGTTTCATCCCGATCACAGAAACTACACCTAGTAGAACTTGTCCAGTTGCGCTTAATCAAATTATCTTTCGTTAGAACGACATGTTTATGTACAAACCACATAAACACTTTGATTTTCAGAGGAACCTTAACTTTCCAAACATGTTTTGAACTAGGAATAACACTAGAGTTGATGACATCAATGTACATCGACTTGACTGTGAATTTCCCAGATCTAGTAAGCTTCCAACACAACTGATCGGGCTGATGAGTAAGCTGAACCTCCATCAGTCTACTCACCAGATGAATCCAAGCCTCCCATCGGTCCCCAACAAGCACCCTCCTAAATTGAGTATTAAGGGGAGCGGATTGCAAACTCGTTGCAATGAGAGCATCACGTCGCTGCACAATACGATATAGTGACGGATACTGAAGAGCCAGCGGCGTATCATCAAGCCAAGTATCCTCCCAGAATCAAGTGTTATTGCCATCATCGACAATAAACTTTGTTCTATTAAAGAAAGTAGCTTTGACCCTCATTAGCCCCTTCCAGAAATGCGAATCAGTTGGTCTAACTGTCACCTGCGATAATGTCTTAGAGTATAGATACTTGTTACGAAGAATCTGCGCCCAAGTTGCCTCAGTCTCGGCAGATAACTTATATAGCCACTTACTGAGAAGGCATATGTTCTTGACTTCAAGGTTCTCAACCCCAAGACCCCCTTGGTTCTTTGGTCGGCAGATGACATCCCATTTGGCTAAACAGTACTTTCTCTTAAGTTCATCACTCTGCCAGAAGAAACGTGACCGATAGAAGTCCAGCCTTTTCCTAACTCCAACTGGTACTTCAAAAAAGGATAAAAGAAACATAGGCATACTCGTGAGCAGCGAATTAATGAGAATCAATCGGCCTCCATACGACATGAGTTTGCCCTTCCAGCAGCTCAGTTTCTTCTCAAACCGATCCTCGATACACTTCCATTTGCTGTTAGTCAACTTACGATGGTGAATGGGGATTCCTAGATAAGTGAACGGTAGAGCCCCCAATTCGCAACCAAATAGTTGCTTGTATGCATCTTGTTCCTCTTTGGCTCCACCAAAACAGAACAACTCGCTTTTATGGAAGTTAATCTTCAGACCGGTCAATTGCTCGAAAAGGCACAGTACCAACTTCATATTTCTCGCCTTAGCCAAGTCGTGCTCCATAAAGTTGATTGTATCATCGGCGTACTGTAGGATAGACACACCACCATCAACTAGATGAGGCACCAAGCCACCTACTTGTCCGGCCTCCTTTGCCCGACCTATCAAGATTGCCAACATATCAACGACAATATTGAACAGAATAGGAGACATTGGATCACCTTGTCTGAGGCCCTTGTGTGTCTGGAAATAATGACATATATCGTCATTCACTTTAATTCCAACACTCCCTTTTTGCGTGAAGGATTCTACTTGGCGTCGCCAAGCTTCATCAAAACCCTTCATGCATAATGCCTGTTGAAGGAAAGGCCATTTGACTTTATCGTACGCTTTCTCGAAATCCACCTTAAAAACCACTCCATCCAGTTTTTTCGTGTGAATCTCATGGAGCGTTTCGTGCAGTACCACCACCCCTTCAAGAATGTTCCTGTCCGGCAGGAAAGCAGTTTGAGTAGACTGCACCACAGTATGCGCAATCTGTGTGAGCCTATTCGTCCCGGCCTTGGTAAAAAATTTGAAACTAACATTAAAAAGACAGATTGGCCGGAATTGCTCAATCCGCACTGCCTCTGTCTTCTTGGGAAGAAGTGTTATCGTTCCAAAATTCAGCTGAAAAAGGTGAAGCTGGCCAGAGAATAGATCATTGAATAAAGGCAATAGATCTCCTTTAATAATGTGCCAACACTTCTTGTAGAACTCTGCCGGGAAACCATCCGGGCCAGGAGCCTTATTATTCTTCATCTAGGAAATGGCGTCATACACCTCTTTCTCAGAAAAAAGGAGCAACTAAAATAGCATTCTCGACAGCCGTCAGTTGAGGCACATCCTCAATCCTAGACTCATCCAGCGACACACAGTTATCCTCTGGAGGCCCAAACAGCTGCTTGTAATACTCAGTAATATAAAGCTTTAAGTTTTCCTGACCAAGAATCGTTCCCTCATCTTGTTCAAGCTGAAAGATCCTCTTCTTTCTATACTTACCATTGGCGATCATGTGAAAAAATTATGTGTTCGCGTCCCCCTGGACGACCCTTCGGACCTTAGCCCGAAGCGCCCACTTTAATTCTTCCTCACGAAGGAGCTCTTTCAGCCTCATTTCTGCGTCGATCTTGGCATGAAGCTCCGAGGCTGGCAGGATCATGATCTCGGCTTTTACATCAACGGACTGAATAAGCGTAAGGAGTTGTTCCTTCTCAATCTTATAGACCCCACTAAGATGCTTAGCCCACCCATGTAGGAAACTTCTCAAGTGCCTAATTTTATTCTGCCAGCGCTCAAGTACAGTTCTACCTCCTGCATCCATAGCCCATTCTCTGGCTACGAGATCTAAGAAACCTTCTCTCTCAAACCACGCAAGCTCGAAAGAGAAAACATTCTTATTTCCCACATGGGTAGCCTTCCCAGAGTCAAGGAATAACGGCGTGTGATCAGAAATACCACGAGAAAGTGCCTGGACTATTACACATGGGAATTTCTGTTCCCATTTGACGCTAGCCAGAACCCGATCCAGCTTTTCAAACGTCGGATTTGGCAAGGCGTTAGCCCAGGTAAACTTCCTGCCCGAAAGCTCTATCTCACGCAGATCCAGGCTTTCAATGATTTTGTTAAACATGAATGACCATCTACTGTCAAAATTATCATTATTCTTCTCATCACGCCTTCTGATGATATTAAAATCACCCGCCACCAGGATAGGAAGTTGTTCAGAACCACAAATCCTAACCAGATCAGCCAAAAATCTGGTTTAAGCTCGGGCTGTGCGGCTCCATATACCGCCACCAAAGCCCAGTTAAACCCATCGGTCTTCAACCTCACCCTAAACTTAACAGCGAAATCCCCCATGACCACGCTTCGGACTTCTAATGAATCACATCTAACTCCGAGTAAAATCCCACCCGATCTTCCTCGCGGCGGTAGACAATGCCAATCAAAATCAGTACCTCCCGAAAGTGTATTGAGAAATTGAGGCGAAAAGTCGGCTCTACCAGTTTGCGATAAAGCGATAAAGTCCAACCTATGCTCAATAGAAGCCTCAGCAAGAAACCTTCTTTTAGCCAAGTCTTTTAGACCTCTGCTATTCCAAAAGATTCCTTTCATATCTCGTCATGGAATTTTTTAGCCATTCTTATCCGCGCGTTCCTACGCACTGCGGAGTCTGGGTAGATCTTCCGCTTCCATTTGTGTTTAGGAATATTGAAACTCTCCAGCTGGTCCTCACAACCAGTCTCAAAGGCGCGCACCTCTACAAAGTCCACTCGCTCATCCTCCTCCTCAGGTTCAGGAGACGGATGAGCAAGATCCGCACAAAAGTTATCGAGCACCCTGACCCCCAAAGCTCAATCTCGGAGTTATTCATTGGTTTAACCGCAGCCAAGTTACGAATCATCTCAAGCGCCCGTTCGGCCTCTAAATCCAGCATATCATTAACCAAGTTTGAAATTTCACTATCATTACTACCTAGTGAAATTCCTATCTTATTTGCATTGTTTATAATCTCATCATTTGAGAAATGCAAAATAGAATTAGAGGTATTGATCGACATACCAGTAGTGACCTCCACGTCATGAAGCTTGGCCGCCCTCATAACGCACTGTTGTTGAATGCCGTCCACTTCCGGATGGTCCTGGAGACGGCTACTCAACCGTCGCCCCTCAGAGACCGGATCCGGAATACCACCGAAAGCAATCACCTCCTCCCGAGAAGCTCTACTGGAGTGCCCCAACCCGGGGGAAGGTGGAGCCAGGGTCTCCTGCCCGAGCTCCCCATCCACCCCGGCCCAAGGGCCAACTGGCGCCCCCGAGGCGGGCGAGCAAGCCCCTCTGGGCTCCACAAGAGAAGAGGACCCCGAGGCCACCTGCCCCGAGTCCTCTCCGAGAAGTGACTCCGGCGCCAGCGTCGCTGTCCCGGTAAAAGGGGAGGAAGGTGCCAGATCTAGCAGCCTCGGCCTCCCTCCCAAAGAATCAATCTGCACCATCGGTAGCTCACCCACCGCAGGCCCTGATGAGGGCATCGAGGCCACCTGCCCCACGCCCCCATCAGCAGCCGGCACCATCGGCTGCACCTGCAAAATCGCGACCGAAGGGGAGGAATCCGAAGTCACCAGCTTGAGACCCTCTCCTGCAAGAACGACCTCCTCCGCCTCAGCCCTGACCGAGATCGACGACTCCCCAAGAAGAGGAATCACTGGCTCCTCAAGCTCCAGAACCGGAAGCGAGTGCTCGAATACCTCATCAGACTCCACCCGATCACTCCACAGTCTCAGGGGTGCAGATGCCAGCTCGAAAGAACCGAATCTGAGAGTAGTCGTAGGCACCGTAGAAGGAGGAGCCATCCCATCCGCAGACGTGTGAGAGTCAGCACCCTGCGGAGTGGATAACTCACGTCCACTGTCAGCTCCTGGTGCCTCCTTAAGTGCCGAACTATCATCATCCTCGTGCATATCAGTATCAGACTCGTTGGCCGCCTCAGCAAACAGACTCTCATCCTCGAACTCAATGACAAGGTTATATATGTGGCCTCGATATGCCCACTTAACCACATCAGGGACGTACTCTTCAACACATTGACCACTAAACGGGAAATCCCGTGGGCTCTGGTAAAGTCCATATCCACGTGGTCTGGTCTGCCCACCATGATACCCAAACTGGCCACTACCCGTGCATCCAGCATCGGCTTCGATGGAGCCCCAGAGAATCGCAGCCAAACCTGAGTCAGAGGCTTGCCCGTAGGCTCAATCCTCTTCCACTCGTGAAACTCAAGCACGCCATCAGTACCTGGCACCTTGCACATCCCGAAACTCAGTAGTCTCTGAAGGTCCTCAACTGACGGGAACTCAACCCGAAACAGTTTGTCCTCGACACTAGCAAGCTCCCACCTGAAATCCCCAGGGGCTAACTCCTTGAGCCTCTGAATAATTTGTGCCTTCGAGACCTCTCCTCTAGCAATCTTAACTAACCCAGTCGTCAATCTCAAAGTCTCGTCAGGAACCTCCATCTCCGTTGGAGATTCAAAGAACGTAAGTTCAGCACAATACACTCCATACATCATGAGTGATGGTGCCTGATCTCTCAGAAACGGACATTCCCCCGAATCGTGTGCCGGTTTGCCACAAGTGCCACACAGCTCAGCCACACACTCAGCAATAAAATGTCCCTTACCACCACAATGATAACAGAGCATTTTCTCTTTCTTGCATGCATATTTGGATGCTCTTTCAGACTCAGCCCTAGAAGAATCCTCCACTGACACAGTCAACCCGGATTCATTCCCGGGAATCTCAGCATTGGCAAGCGCCGAGTCCACCTCCAACACTTGGCGAGTCAAAACCTGCTGCTCAACAGCCCCATCAACCACCATCAGATCAATCACAGACGTAGTATGCGGTGATGGGCGGTACTGGCCACCTCGACCCCCTCGCCCACCACGATGACCGCGGAAACCACCCCGCGGCCGGAGACCAGGGCTAGACGCTCCCTCAACAAAACCTCCTAGGAGCCCCATGAACGGGCGCTCCGCCGAGCCATCGCTGTGCCAAGCATAGCCTCGACCACCGCCAGTCGACGAGGATCCGCGGTGCTTACCAGCTCCATACGCATTGACCCCATCATCACCCCACAGACCCTGAGGCGCAACTGTGGCTTGAGTCATTGGAATTGCCTGTTGCTGCACCGTTCCAGCTATGATTTGTGGAGGCCTAGCGACGAGGTGAGGAGGCGGTGCTGGCCTCGGCTGGCCGGTCTGCAACCCCGAAGTAGGAGGCCGCGGCGCAGCGCCTCCCCGGCCCGCATTGCTGGTTCCTGAAGCACCCGGCGCCGGAGGCTGCTGACCCACCAGAGCTGGCACCGTCGGTCTGGCACCGGGCAACACGCCGCCCCAGCCCACAGCAGTCCCGGCCGGAGCCGAGCCCCTACCGGCGGGCTGAGAGAGTACTCCCCTGCGGCCAGCCCCAGGCGTCGGCAACGCAGCGCCGCGGCCACTGCCAATGGCTGAAGGAGGCATACCAGCCCCCGCGGCTGGCGGCAGCACAGCGCCGCGGCCTCCGCCGCTGCCCTGCTGCGGCACAGTCTCAGGGTGGCCGGCTCCTTGAGGCACCACCGTCTTCTTCCCCAGTGGCAAGGGTCCTCCGCGACCCGCCATCGTACGGAGCGGTGGAATAAGCCTGGCCCGACCAGTCCCAGCCGATCGCAAGTTTTGACTCAGGCGACGACGATGAACCCTAACAGGCGACTCGAGAGAGGACGAAGATCGAAGAAACGAGACCGCCTCGCCCTCGATAGCGATCGGTGCCGGTTGGTTCTGGGCCTCATACCCATGCACTCCCGGCCCACTGATCGCGTCCACCCCCGATCGAGCTAGCTCCAGGAAAAAGTCGGTCGGACCCGGGTTAGTCTGGGCCTCATACCCAGCTAACTCCGGCCCAACCCGAGCCGGCCTACCAGCATCCAGGTCCAGCCCCTCTCGGCCTACCAAGATTTTCAAACGACGCTCCCGTTCCACAGCGATCCCGAGACCCGGATTTTCGGGCGTTACCAGCTCAGGCGCTGGCGGCTCCGATCTGGCCACCGTCCGGCGATCCTTCCTCTTCCTTTAACAACGATCCATGATTCCGGCTTGATTAGATCAAAAATGGTAAGATTTGGACGATATACCTTCGGTAGAGGACCTTTCCACGGCTTGACCACCGCCGACGAAGTTCTCCGGTGAACTATCCGGCGAACCATCTCCCTCTTCTCGCCCGCGTCAAGCCCCATCCTGGCCGGATCATTGATGGGTAAAACATAATCGATAGAAGAGGCCACCTCCTCCTCCGTGTAGCCGGCATTGAACCAATCATTGACGTGATCAGAAGGACTCGGCGATGGCGGTGATGGCGGAGCATCGTCTGCCTCCCCATCCACGTCGTCCTCGTCCACACCCGTTAGCGCCCAAAACCGGCCTCCAACATGCCGACGATCGCCGGAGAGGAGAGGCAGGGCGCGTGCGGCTCCCCCTCCTGTCGCCCCCCCCCCCCCCAGTCGCTCGGGCGAGCGCCTCGGGCAGGCGGGCGTGCGACATCCTGGCGTAGGCGAAACAATACAACCAGGAATTGCTGCCCTTGACCATCCGAAACAAATGAGTTGGTTTATTCCATGAAACTAAATTCCTTGGTCTCTTGCTAGTCTTTCAATCTAAAAATCTCCATTGGTTATGTAATTTTCCTGTATTAGCAGTTACCATTATATAAACACTTGTGTGAAGTCAATGCATCAGATTCATCCACACCAAATGCTTTTCTACTACCTCTGTACAACATAGTAAAAAATTTGTAACTTCTAATAACCCACTACGATGCAACCTGCACTAGAGCTTTATGCGCTGGAGCTTGGAAAACGTACATACGCATATACACCAACAGCGGCCAAAAAATACATGCTGGCGCAAAGCAGCGGCAGCAGGACAACACACACACACACACACACACGCAGCTGTGGCAGCAAGCACATTAGCAAGCAGGTAGACGCACCCTATGCCGGAATCGCACCCTATGCCGACGGCCAGGGCCGTCGGCATAGCCCTGAATGGTCGTCGGGACAGGCCTATGCCGACGGCCCCCGTCGGCATAGGGCCGTCGGCAACATATCCGTAGGCGTAGCCAGGAAGGCCGTCGGCATAGGACCTATCCCGACGGTGTCTGTACATCTATGCCGACGGCCCTGGCCGTCGGCAACGTTATCGCCTAACGGCGGCCGCCGTCTAGTGTTGACCAACGCGTGCTCGACACGTGGCAAACTAAGCCGACGGCTAGGCCGTCGGCATAGACATCTCCATAGTTTCAAACTAAGCCGACGGCTAGGCCGTCGGCATAGACGTGCCACGTGGCGAGCAGGCGTCACCCCTGGGGCGGGTCTATGCCGACGGCCTAGCTGTCGGCTTAGTTTGAAACTATGCCGACGGCTAGACCGTCAGCATAGACCTGCCACGTGGCAGCCACTGGGAGCTCTTGGAGCAGGCCTATGCCGACGGACTAGCCGTCGGCCTAGTTTGAAACTATGCCGAGGCATAGACCTGCCACGTGGCAGCCACTAGGGGCTCACGGCAGCTCTATGCTGACGGCCTAGCCGTCGGCATAGTTTCTGTCTGTTTTTTCTTTTTTCTGTTTTGTTTCAGCTCAATTCATTTGAATATATACAGCATCACACAACAAATATATGCATCACATAACAGCTGGCCCAGCAGCATCACACAACAAATTCATCATCACACATCATAAGAAGCATCGCAAAGCATAAACATATAAGTATCATCACCACCAAGCATATAAGAATCTCACAAACAACAATAAGAAACATCACAAGCATATAAGTATCATCACCACCAAGACCTCCACAATGTGACCCAAAGGCTTAAGCGCCAGGACGTCGAGCACCACAGAGGTCGTCACTGCCAAGACCGCCGAAGCCCAGGTCGTCACTGCTAGCGGCAGCGCTACCGCCAAGACCGCCTCCACCTCCGCCTCCGCCTCCGTGGATCGGAGTGGTCGGGCTCCGTGTCTCCGGAGTGCTGCGAAGATCACCGCCAACGGTAGATCCACCTGTTCCCTGGATGTTGAAAAGACATATGCACGGGATATATGACTGTGTTGAAAGGCATGACATGCTTTGGGTGAATAGATTGGGGATGAACTAACCGGTAAGGGGCCAGCGTTCTGTGCCACAAACTCCTCAAAGCTCATCAGCACTGGTTGTGCTGGAGGGCATTGTGCTGGAGGAACTGAGGACACCTGCCGGCCGCCATATCCTGAAAAGCCTGCTGCATCTGGCTATCCCTCTGCACTTGGTGTTCATAAAGCCTCTGATGCCACGCCATGGTCTCCTGGCGTGTGTACTCCAGGTAGGCCTACGGTATGACATGATGGAACTCATAAAACTACTAAATGCGGAAAATGAAGTGAGCAATGAAGATAAGAGGGAAAATACTTACAGATTGTTTCTCCTGAAAGAGGGACTGTGTACTGGTCACTGGCTGGCTCGTGCGCTGGCTCAGGCTCGGGTCGATCCGACGAAGCTGTGTGTAGGAGACACTAGGAGTGATCACAGCATCAAGAACCGCCTCCCGACCGTGCTCCTTGGGCCCCATCCTCACCACCGCCATGTCGTCCAGAGGCGCCGCAATGGGGTCAGGTGTGTCAGGATGTAACTTCAGATACACTTCGGAGTAGGCCTTCTTCCTCCCTGCGGTCTTCTTGCCGTAGTACTTGGGCTCGCCAGGCTTGGGGTCCTTCCGCGTATGGGCGATCTCCCACTCCTGCATGTGTGAGAGCGGCCACTTTAGTTTCTCCTCCTGCACCACCAAACAGAGGTTAGTCATACATAAGAAAGTGATGGTAAATAGAAGAAGAAGAATGTTTAATGGGATTAGTCATACATTAACTGCCTTGTGGAGATAGTGGTTTCGGTTTCCCTGAGCATGTACTCCCTCCGTCCCTCGGTTAGCCTTATTTTTGGTTCTCATAGCCGCCCAGGCTCCAGCCTCATCACACCAAAGATCCGCCAATGCCGCCCAGGACTCATCTTTTCCATAACCCCAATTTGGACACACCTACATAATAAAAGCATAATGGCATGTAGGTGTGTCCAAATTGGTGTTATGGAAGCATAAAGCATAAAGCATAATGTACCACAAGGTAATGAAAGCATAATGAAAGCATAATATATGAAGCATAATGAAAAATCTTTTATACTTACCGCCAAGAACTCGGGCCTCTCCAAGGTAATGCCCATCCTCCGCGCTTCTTCCTTGGTCATCTTCACACCAAGATAGTCGTGGTAGTATGTGGAGATGGCCACATAGCGCACCTCGTACTGCATCTGGCGGGCCTTCTTCTTGCATTGGCGCAGCACGATCTGCTCCGCTCTAGCCCTGTGCTCCGGAAGAACTCGATAGAATTTCTACAATCATGCATGAAACAAGAATGGAAGAAGCCATGAGTTAAATCATTTTCATGAAACTAGAATGGACTTGTTCTTCTGAAGAGAACTCACCCAGAAAGTAGTGATCACGGCCTTGGCATGGGTCTCATGGTCCGCATGGCGGGCCGCTTCCCAGTGGTCCCAGCTCGTGGCCAAAACCCGACGAGCCGGCTGCCTGACTGGATCCGGACAGTACAACCCCGGCCAGTATAACTTCAGCAAGACGGTGATGAGGCCGTTGGGAATACGGACCCCTTTAGAATATATCCTGTTGCTGCAAAAGAATGAACTATTAGCATGTGACAAGCAAAATAAATAACAACCGGAATAAGCATGTGACAAGCAAAATAATGAACTAGTTACTCTTTTCCCGTGGGCTCAATGAGCCACTTCTGCTCCTCAGTAGCCGGAACCTGCTTTGGTAGCTTTGCGTTACCACGCAGCCACCTCTCCTTGTCAACCCCCTTCCCGTCACCACCATCATCCCCGCCACCACCCTCCTCCTCGCCTGCCTCCCCCTCCCCAACCTCCTCCTCCTCCTCCTCGCCTGCCTCCTCCTCCACCTCCTCCTCCTCCACCACCACCACCACCTCCTCCTCCTCCTCCTCCCTAGAGTGTACCTCACTAGAGGAGGGTACCTCACTAGAGGAGGGCCTCGAAGACAACACCCCTAAGTCGGTGAGGGTGCGCTCTTTCTGGCCGCGACCCCCTGTAGTGGCTCTCCCCCCAGCACCTCATCCTCTAGAGGCTCTCCCCCCGCCCCCTCCTCCTCTAGGGGCACCTCTCCCTCGACCTCCCTGTGAGGAGTCATCGTCAAGTAGCCGAGGGGGAGGATTACGTGCTCGACCACTCCGACTAGGCAGGCCGACGACCTTGCGTAGGAAACCCACGCCGTCGGCCTTCCCCTTGCCCATGTTCCACGAACCTGCATTGAAAAGAGAAAAAGCAATTAGTAAATTAATGAAACGAAGGAAAAGGCATGATAATAAACACATTAATAAAAATGCATAAAAAGGCATATTCCTAAACTATAGAAAAAAAATACTTGAAACGTACATCTGCTAGAACCCATATGAATCATCATTGTTGTAATCTCTTTCTCGGTCAGTCTCATCATCACTATCAATGATATCATCTTAGTTGTCCGACGAAGGTGGAGGCTCTTCCTCGTCATCAGCGTCTTCGTTTAACTTTTCTAGCATAAGTATTTCATTTTCATTGACAATGGTCTCACCATCATTCCGTGCATCGTCGATGTTTGGGTCCACATCATCATCACCCAATGGTCTAGTGTCATCGTTTCTAACCACATCATCATCATCATCATCAGGTTGCTCTTGATAGAACACTCCCTCGTATGTCATGGGGTTAATGTTGTAGTAATCGTCTTCATTCGGGTCTGGTAGCTTACCATGTGGCGACACCTTGAACACAACTTCCCAACCCTTTAGATACACTTTCTAGCATGGGTAAGGCAGATAATATACTTGTGTAGCTTGGGTAGCCGCAATGAAGAGATCGGCTCCGGCATAGACGGTTGATGGTTTAACTTCGACCAAACCAATGGAAGGCGTATGTTTTACCCCCTCCCGCGGATCGAACCATCGGCATTTGAACATAGGCAGACTTAGGGTCTCACGCCCCTAGCGGAATTTAACCTCGTATATATTTTGTACCCTTCCGTAGTAGTCTACTGAATTTTGACCGGGGGTGTACACTCCAGTATTTAAATTTTTGGGATCGGGGCGGCTGTTTTGGTGCTCCTCTGTATGGAAGCGATACCCATTCACATCATACTTTTTACATGTCATGACGGCAGGGTCAAAACCCATGGAAACCCATCTCAATTCATCATACATAGATATGTTCAGATCTTTTCCCTACAAGTATAATGGAAATTGTTGCGTGCATTAGTTTGGTTAACTAATAAATGTTGAAGTAGGTATTTAATAGGGGAGTGTGGAAAATTACTTTCTCCATGAACCAAGCAACAAAAATTTTGCGTCCAGGGTTTCCATGACGGAGAAGAGTAAGTGCCGCCGCCTCAGTAGGAGGATTCACTCCCGTCCATTCCTCTTGAACGAAATCACTAAAAAAAGATAAGCGGTGTTAGACCGGGACTAAGTGAACATGAAACATGATGATGTGGAAGACATAAAGGAATGCTGTAGTGGTATTACCTCATCCACACTTCCTCAACTTCCTTGATGTTGTGCAAGATATAGAACATGAGGTCCTCCCACTCTTGTCGTGGCATGTTATAAGATTTCGAGGCCCCAGCCCTCCCACCTTGCGCGTTGAATAGATCGAGCCTGGGTTGATACTTGGGCTCTTCTATATTGTATCGAGGCACCTTGTTATGCAGATGGGGAACGTGGTCTGGATAGTATGATGTCCTGAGGTCTGACACCTCCTCTAGGATAACTGCCTCAGCTATGGAAGCTTCAATCTTAGCTTTGTTTCAACATTTCCGTTGGAGTTGCTTGTTCTGCCTCTCAGGGCCGTACTGCCAGTGATTTTGCACAGGGCCCCCCAACAATACCTCGTTCGCGAGGTGCAGAATGAGATGTGTCACCAGAGTAAAGTAGCCTGGCGGAAAGATCTTCTCTAGCTTGACTATCAACTCCGGTGCCTTCTTATGCAATTTTTCAATCACCTCTTTACTTACTTCTTTAGCACAGAGCGTGCGAAAGAAATGGCTAAGCTCGGCAAGCACTCGCCAGACATGCTCGGGGACATAGCCTCGAACCATCACCGGCATTATCCGCTCAATCCATACATGGTAGTCATGACTCTTCAGGCCGGTCACTTTGCCCGTTGAAAGATTGACTCCCTTACTTATATTCGATGCATAACCATAGGTGAACTTCAAAATTTGTTTCAGCCAGATAAGTACTTTTTTTTCTGGCGGTTTAAGGACAAAGTCACCATCTGGCTTGAACCAGTTTTTTCGACCACCTGTGGGAGGCTTTATGTTCAGGCGTGGTCTATCACAAATTCTCTGTTGATCGGCTCTAGCTTTTACGTTATCCTTCGTCTTATCAGGAATGTTGAGGATCGTGTGGAAAAGGGACTCTGCCACATTCTTTTCGGTGTGCATCACATCAATATTGTAAGGAAGTTTGAGGTCCCTGAAATAGGGAAGCTGCGAGAAGGGGGTAATGTGCGTCCAGTTGTGCGTCTCACCATATCCCTCGAAGCCTTTGGCTTTGGCTTTGCCTTTGCCTTTGACTTTAGGCTTGAGAGCTTTTAGCTGAGCAAGAACATTTGCCCCCGAAAATGTTGGAATCTCGGTTACTTCATGAACAACCCGGCCTTTCGTGAAGTTCTTCTTGTCTTCCCTGTCTAGATGGTCTGGAGGGAGGAACTGTCGATGCAGGTCAAAGGCTACATACTTGCCACCCTTACTCAGCCAAATCATTCGCAGAGCCTGCATGCACACTGGGCATGGCATCTTACAACTTGTACACCATCCGCAGAATAGAGCATAGCCGGGAAAGTCATGCATGCAATAGTGCAACCAAACTTTCATCAAGAAATTTCTCTGCAGATCCCGGTCGTATGTCAACCTCGGAAAGTACCAAGAATGGTGCAAAGCATCCACAAGCAGCTGCATAAACACACCCAATTGCTTCCCCGGGTAGTCAGGCCCCGGAATGATGAGCGACAAGAACATGGTCTTCCGTTGCATTAGGGCACCGGGAGGAAGATTGAGCGGAATTACAAACACAGGCCAGCAGCTGTATGGATTGGACGACATACCATATGGATTCAACCCATCACCTGATATGGCTATTCTGACATTCCCAGCCTCGGCTGCTTCCTCGGGGTATTCTTCATTGAATGACTTCCATGCTTCCCCTCCCGATGGATGTATGATTTTTTTTGGATTGTACCTTATACCTTCCTTGTGCCACTTCATCATTTTTGCAGACTCCTTCGTGATGAAAAGGCGTTGCAGTCTTTTTATAAAATCAAGATAGTGAAGAAACTTAACGGGGATGGTTAGCTGCTTTTTCTCACCATCCTCACCGACCACCTCAATGTACCGAGACGAACCGCACTTCCTACAGTACTTGTCATCCGCATACTCGTGCCTAAACAAAAGGCAATTCTTTGGGCAAACATCTATTTTCTCATAATCCATAGAGAGTTCCTTCATGATTTTCTTTGTATCGTACATGCTTTTCGGCAGTTCATGACCCTCAGGGAGGCTGTTAGCCCATACTCCCAGGAATGCTTCGAAGCATTTCTGGCTACAGCCATACTCAGCCTTGACTGCAATCAGTTGCGAGATGGCATCCAGCTGAGATATTTTCGCACCCGCATAAAGAGGTTTCTTCGACGAGGCCAAGACCTCCAAGAAGGCCTTTGCGGTTGCCTCCGGCTCCTCTGGTTCATTCTCTGAAGGTGTCGCATTTGCCGTTTTTGCAACAATGACATCATCTAGCATGTCCCTGACCCCATCGTCCTCATATCCATCGATGCGTTGTCGCATCACCTCCTCTCTACCACGGTCCTGCTCGGCTATGTTTATCGGCGGCATGTCAAAGTTTGGCATATATCCGTGCGTGTGAAGGTGCTCACTCATGTCCGTCTGATTTCTACGGTGACGTCTGGCACATCTCGCACAGGGGCATGGTGGGATAATTCTCATTGGACGACGGAATATCTCCTTCAAATACACATCAGTTTTCGCGATCCACTCTGATGTTACTCGATTCCGACGGATAAAACCACTGTACATCCACTGATTATCTGCCATCCTCTGCTTTTTTTCAACCCACGCAACATAATTAAGGATTCACTTAAATTAATCACATCAAATTTTCAGTTTCTACCGCGTTTAATCCACCTACATCTCTAATAGGTAAAGATGGGTCCTAATCCCACCCGAGGATGTGTAGATTGAGTACGTTCTCCATTCTACCCCGTTTCGAGACAAAATTTCGGCAGCACCTCCCCGTTGTTCTCCAGATACACGTCTCGGCAAATAGCCGAGAGAATGTGCTCCGGAGAACAATGGGGAGGCGCCGCCGAAATCCTGTCTCGGAATGGGGTAGAACATGGAGAACATACCCAATATACACATCCTCGGGTTGTCCGTGGAAAACGCTGGACAATCCGAAAGAGCTGCGGTGATAAATATGCAATTGAATGCATATTTATCCATGCAACCCTTTCGGATGGGAGACGCCTAGGTTACGTCAGTTGACTTGAGAATGAAATCTAGTGATATGAAAAAATGGAGGAGATGGACTTGTAGCTCACCCTCGGCTATAGAGGAAGTAGTCGAATAGCAGAGGGATGCTCAGGGAGACCAACGCGTCGTACAACGGTCACTCCGATGAAATGCGACACCACAAAGCCTGCAAATTCCATCGCGACAAAAAATTAGAACATCACAACTCATAGAACATCACAATATCATCATCATCGTCTAACAATCATCGAATCATAAAAAAACATCATCATCATCTAAAAATTATCGAAGCATAAAAAACACCATCATCTATCATCAACATCATCATCTACCAATCATCTATCATCTATCATCATCATCATCATCTCAAAATCATCGAAGCATAAAAATCATCATTATCACTTCTCATCTAACAATCATCATCATCTCAAAACAAATCCGTATGAACAAGTTATCTATCTAACTACCATCTATGTGTCTAACTATCACATTTAGCCCTCTTATCCTCTGCAAAATCATGAAAAAACAAAAAAAATGTTCTTGGGAGCCGGACCTAACGGAGAGGAGGTCGAGGCGGCGGCTGCTCTAGGGAGGGAGCGCGGCGACTCCGGGCAGGAGGCCCTCCCCTCACCACTGAGCGTCGGCGGAGTTGGTGGGGATGAGGTCGAGTCGGGGCGGGGTGGCTGCATTGGGCGGGGACGAGGTCGGGGTGGGGCGGCGGCCAGGGCGGGGACGAGGTCGAGCCGGGGCGGGGGCGTTGGGCGGGGCGGAGACGAGGTCGGGGCGGGGACGAGGTCGGGGCGAGGATGGGCGTCGGCCACGGCGTGGAAAAGGTTGGGGCGGTGCGGGGCGTCGGCCGAGGCGGAGAAGAGGTCGGGGCGGCGTTGGGCGGCGTTGGGTGGCGGCGGCTATCGGGGTCGAGAGAGAGGTTGGGGTCGGGGTGAGACAGAGAGGGAATGGGTGGAGGAGGATGAGTAGCGAGTGGATAAGGTCACCCCTATGCCGACGGCCTGGCCGTCGGCATAGGATGGGTCCACAAGTCAGTGCAGCGGGAGGAGTGGATAAGGTGAGCCTATGCCGACGGCTAAGCCGTCGGCATAGGCCTGGCCCTTTGACACGTCATCGATCCGTGGCCGTGCGCGCTGCTATGCCGACGGCTAAGCCGTCGGCATAGATACTTTGCATTTTTTTTATTTTTTTATTACGACATATGTGTGACTCTCAGCACAATGTAAAAAATAGCCCACCATGCTTCCACAAGCGTAGTAGGGCCCACCGCAACACCTGGCGGCATTTTTACCCCCTCCGGTACCCCGTCCCGTCTAACCCTGACATAGACGACCGCCGGATCTAGCTCTTTGACTTGCGCCGGACTGGGTCTGACCGGTGGACCTTTTCACCTGATTTTCATAGCCCAGCCCATAGCTGCACCCCCAACACCATCCCAGACCAACCCACCCAAAGATACCCTCCGTGTCGGCCTGACGTGGCCGTTTCCCCCCTCCGGGACACGGCGGCAGCCACGCCCGTGAGGTATACACGGAGGGACGGGGGCCCTGGTGGGGGTAGCAATGCCACCAGAGCGTCGCACCGGGCCCTCATACATGAGGGGTGGTGTGGTGCCATGTTCGAAGAGGCGGGACGCGTCTCCGGTGCGTGGCCCCCCCTCACGGACGGCCCGGTGCGGTAACGATGCGGCAGAGGTGGAACGTCTACTACCGTGTCATCGCCGTCCGTGAGGGGGGGCCACGCACCGGAGACGCGTCCCGCCTCTTCGGACATGCCACCACACCACCCCGCATGTATGAGGGCCCGGTGCGATGCTCCGGTGGCATTGCTACCCCCTAGTGCCCCCGTCCCGCCTAACCCTATAGCGTTTGACCACGGGATCTAGCCCTTTGACTTTGCACGGACGGGCTTTGACCAGTGTACCTCCCCACCTGGTTGTGTTAGGTCAGCCCATAGGAACACTTTGGAGCAACATCCGGGCCAGACCCACAGCAAGATCCCCTCCGTGTAGGCCCCACGCGTCCGTTTCCCCCCTCCAGGTGCCGGCGGCGGCGCCGTCCGTGAGGGGGTGCACACCCCGGACACGCGTGTCGGGCGTTTGCAACCGCCACAACACTTCCAGACTTGTGAGAGGCCGCCTACGCAAGATTTGGCGGCATGCTAGCCCCCGGAGGCCGCCGGCTACAGCCGTAGACGCGCGAAGGGCAATCCGCGTAGAGGGAATTTTTCGGATACTTCTCCATCACCAAAAATTATGAAAAAATACCATCGTTCCTATAGCACATGTGCCCACGTCGTGCAAAAAAAACTCATGATTTTATCGCGCTCCGAGTATTTAGTAATATTGACGCCGCATCGTTACCGCAGAACGTCTACTACCGTGTCATCACCGTCCGTGACGGGGGGCCACGCCCCGGAGACGCGTCCCGCCTCTTCGGACATGCCACCACACCACCCCGCATGTATGAGGGCCCGGTGCGACGCTCCGGTGGCATTGCTACCCCCCAAGTGCCCCCGTCCCGCCTAACCCTGTAGTGTTTGCCCACGGGATCTAGCCCTTTGACTTTGCACGGACGGGCTTTGACAAGTGGACCTCCCCACCCGGTTGTGTTAGGTCAGCCCATAGGAACACTTTGGAGCAACATCCGGGCCAGACCCACAGCAAGATCCCCTCCGTGTAGACCCCATGCGTCCGTTTCGCCCCTCCAGGTGCCGGCGGCGGCGCCGTCCGTGAGGGGGGGCACATCCCGGACACGCGTGCCGGGCGTTTGCAACCGCCACAACACTTCCAGACTTGTGAGAGGCCGCCTACGCAAGATTTGGCGGCATGCTAGCTCCCGGAGGCCGCCGGCACAGCCGTAGACGCGCGAAGGGCAATCCGCGTAGAGGGAATTTTTCGGATACTTCTCCATCACCAAAAATTATGAAAAAATACCATCATTCCTATAGCACATATGCCCACGTCGTGCAAAAAAACTCATGATTTTATCGCGATCCGAGTATTTAGTAATATTGACGCCGCATCGTTACCGCAGAACGTCTACTACCGTGTCATCGCCGTCCGTGAGGGGGGGGCACGCACCGGAGACGCGTCCCGCCTCTTCGGACATGCCACCACACCACCCCGCATGTATGAGGGCCCGGTGCGACGCTCCGGTGGCATTGCTACCCCCCCCCCCCCCCCAAGTGCCCCCGTCCTGTCTAACCCTGTAGCGTTTGACCACGGGATCTAGCCCTTTGACTTTGCACAGACGGGATTTGACCAGTGGACCTCCCCACCCGATTGTGTTAGGTCAGCCCATAGGAACACTTTGGAGCAACATCTGGGCCAGACCCACAGCAAGATCCCCTCCGTGTAGACCCCACGCGTCCGTTTCCCCCCTCCAGGTGCCGGCGGCGGCGCCGTCCGTGAGGAGGGGCACACCCCGGACATGCGTGTCGGGCGTTTGCAACCACCACAACACTTCCAGACTTGTGAGAGGCCGCCTACGCATGATTTGGCGGCATGCTAGCCCCGGAGGCCGCCGGCCACAGCCGTAGACGCGCGAAGGGCAATCCGTGTAGAGGTAATTTTTCGGATACTTCTCCATCACCAAAAATTATGAAAAAATACCAGCGTTCCTATAGCACATGTGCCCACGTCGTGCAAAAAACTCATGATTTTATCGCGCTCCGAGTATTTAGTAATATTGACGCCGCATCATTACCGCAGAACGTCTACTACCGTGTCATCGCCGTCCGTGAGGGGGGGCCACGCACCGGAGACGCGTCCCGCCTCTTCGGACATGCCACCACACCACCCGCATGTATGAGGGCCCGGTGCGACGCTCCGGTCGCATTGCTACCCCCCCCCCCAGTGCCCCCGTCCTGTCTAACCCTGTAGCGTTTGACCACGGGATCTAGCCCTTTGACTTTGCACAAACGGGCTTTGACCAATGGACCTCCCCACCCGATTGTGTTAGGTCAGCCCATAGGAACACTTTGGAGCAACATCCGGGCCAGACCCACAGCAAGATCCCCTCCGTGTAGACCCCACGCGTCCGTTTCCCCCCTCCAGGTGCCGGCGGCGGCGCCGTCCGTGAGGGGGGCACACCCCGGACACGCGTGTCGGGCGTTTGTAACCGCCACAACACTTCCAGACTTGTGAGAGGCCGCCTACGCAAGATTTGGCAGCATGCTAGCCCCCGGAGGCCGCCGGCCACAGCCGTAGACGCGCGAAGGGCAATCCGCGTAGAGGGAATTTTTCGGATACTTCTCCATCACGAAAAATTATGAAAAAATACCATCGTTCCTATAGCACATGTGCCCACGTCGTGCAAAAAAACTCATGATTTTATCGCGCTCCGAGTATTTCGTAATATTGACGCCGCATCGTTACCGCAGAACGTCTACTACCGTGTCATCGCCGTCCGTGAGGGGGGCCACGCACCGGAGACTCGTCCCGCCTCTTCGGACATGCCACCACACCACCCCGCATGTATGAGGGCCCGGTGCGACGCTCCGGTGGCATTGCTACCCCCCAAGTGCCCCCGTCCCGCCTAACCCTGTAGCATTTGACCACGGGATCTAGCCCTTTGACTTTGCACGGACGGGCTTTGACTAGTGGACCTCCCCACCCGGTTGTGTTAGGTCAGCCCATAGGAACACTTTGGAGCAACATCCGGGCCAGATGTTGCCCCGGGCCTATGGGCTGACCTTACACAACCGGGTGGATACGTCTACTGCTCAAATTCTGTCCGTGCAAAGTCAAAGGGGTAGATCCCGTGGTCAAACGCTACAGGGTTAGGCGGGACGGGGGCCCTAGGGGGGTAGCAATGCCACCGGAGCATCGCACCGGGACCTCATACAAGCCGCGTGCCGGGTGCCTATGCCTGCCACCATGCTTATATAACCGTAGGAGGGCCACCGCAACACCTGGCGGCATTGCTACCCCCCAGGTACGCCGTCCCGTCTAACCCTGACATAGACGACCGTCGGGTCTATCCCTTTGACTTTCGCTGGACGTAGTTTGACCGGTGGACCTTTTCACCTTGTTGTCATAGCCCAGCCATAGCTACACCCCCAACACAGTCCCGGCACAACCCACCCCAAGATTCCCTCTGCGTCGGCCCGACGTGGCCGTTTCCCCCCTCCGGGGCACGGCGGCATCGACGCCCGTGAGGGGGGAGGGGGCACACCCCGGAGCCGCGTGCCTGCGCCTGCCACCATGTTTCCACAACCCTAGGAGGGCCCACCGCAACACCTGGCGGCATTGCTACCCCCCACAGGTACCCGGCACGTCCCGTCTAACCTCTCCGTGACACGACGGAAGAAAGCCCGTGTGGGGGGCAATCGATATATGTTAATGAAATTAGTATTGGAAAAAATAAAAAATAATAAGAGAAAATACAAAAAATATAAAAATATTATTAGAAATCTATGCCTACGGCAAAGCTACAGCCACGGAACGGTAGAGCCCTGGATCGATGACGTGGCGTAGGGCGGGGATCAATGACGTGGCAAAAACCATGGGCCAGGCCTATGCCAACGGCCTAGCCGTCGGCATAGAAATGCCACCCCACGGGACTGGCGAACGACGTGGATCGATGACGTGGCGGCGCGGCGGATCGATGACGTCGGCGTAGCTATGCCGACGGCTAGGCCGTCGGCGTAGCTATGCCGACGGCCACCGTTAGCCCGTCGGCGTAGCGTAACGCCGTCAAACTGCCGTCGCCGCCCGGGTAGACGGGCCCACGCGATATGCCGACGGCCTGCTCTATGCCGACGGCCCCCGTCGGTATATTCGGAGAAACGCCGACGGCTTATCTATGCCGACAGCCCCCGTCGGCATAGATGGTTATACGCCGACGGCCTTTCTACGTCGACGGCTTTTATTGGGCCGTCGGGGTATGCCCATATATGCCGACGGGGGCGGTCGGCATAGATATGGCCGTCGGCAAAACAAGTTTTTCTGGTAGTGACGTACTTATAGTTCTGAAACTAATGTTTCCATAGTTCAGGAGCTTAGAGAAATAGGGCAGATGTAATGAGTTGCGGGTGGATGGATGGATTGTCTTGCCTTGCTGCGGCTCACCAGCATCACCATCTCCGTTTCAAGATCCAGCCACCTACCGCCTTGCCCATGGTGACAATAATGGCCGCCGGCAGCCTCGCTACAGCCGGATCCTATGTCCCCTGCGATGACCTTCTCGGCTGCAGATAAAAGGAGCAGAGAGGAGTGGACGTCAAGGGGGCAGAGGAGGAGAGGTCTTCGAGTGGCTCCCTGGCATCTCCAACGTGTGCCCGGGCCGCGTCATCCCTCGCCCACCATGCCTGTCACGTATGGCCGCCGTGAGGGTGAGGAAGAGATCGGGAGAGAGGGTCACAAACTCATGATCCGGATGAGACCGAAGGAAAGTTTGTAGAATGTTTTGTGATTGAGGAATGTGTGGCCTAGCTAAGCAAAGTTAAGATTTGAAAGGGAAGATTAGTATTGGGTAGGATCGGCTGGGTGGGTCGGGGATAGATTTGGAAAGCGTGGTTAGGGATAGGAAAGCGTGTTCAGGGATTGCTGGTTTTTATTGTGGTGTTTTTCTTCGTGGTTATTTGCCCACCGGTTTTGCGGCGGAGATGAAAAAGAAACGGTGGGAAGTCATCGTTCGGTGGGGGAGGCATCATTCTATGGGAGGCTAACGAGACAAAACGACAATGGACTCCTCCATTAGGAGTTGAGATATTGTTGTTGAAGTGACTAAGCTGTAGTGGAACATGTGATGAGTACCTTTAGTGATCTGGTAATAGATAGCAGAAAAGTTCCCACCTCTTTCCACAAGGAGTGACCCTGAATTATCGAACCCACGAGAGGACGTGCACTTATGACGAGGTTTCCACCAAGACTTTTCCAAGAGTACTAAATTCCAAGTTTTAGACTGGATAGTAATTAACTTTGCTGTTGAAACACCTAGGTGTGTCTAGGGCACATCGAGATGTGCTCTAGTTATTACCGAAAAAGGCTTTCGCCCCGCTTTATATATAAAGCAAAGACCACCAACAACCCAGTACAACACACGCCACCAAAACACACGTACACACTCAAGGCAGGATACATAGGCGCTGAGCGCAGCAACACCACCCCTAACACGTACACACCCTCGCTGCCAACAGCCGCCGCACGCAAGGTCGTCCGAAGCCCACACCGCCGCCAGCGCCACCACCAGCACGAACCACCACCTCCACCACCGCACCGCCACTCCACCTATCACCCGCAGAGATGGCCGACCACGGCCCAAGCTGCCAACAGAGACCCAGCCCGCGCCGCCCGCCAGATGTGGCAGCCGCGGCATCCGCCGCCGCCAGCGCAAGGACAGGCACGCCACCACCGGCGCCGCCGACCAAGCCCCTGCGCCAGATCGAGCGGATATGGGCAGAGCCTCGCCCGCGCGCCGCCTCCCGAGTCGGAGCACCGCAGCCGCTGCGCTTCACCAAGACGCATCGCCGACACGCCGCCTCCGACCGCTGCACCACGCGCCCGCCGCCGCGCCGCAGGGCCCCGCGGCAGCCCCGCGCCGCCACCAAGAGCCGTCATCCTGCGCCGGCCACTCCGAGCAGAGGAGAAGAAGGGGCCCCGCCGCCGCCGCGCCACCCGGGCTTTGCCCGTCAACACCAGCCGGCGGCGGCGGGGGAGGAGGGGGAGAGGTGGGGACGAGGGGACCGGCAGCTAGGGTCCCCCCCCCCCCCCGGCGCTCACAGGAGCGTCGCGGGAGGGGAGGAGGGGGTTCCAAGCCTCCGTCGTGCTCTAGTTATTGCACATCTAAATGAGTGAATCAAGCATAAAGAGAAGAAAAAAGAAAATATCCACACGAATCTCAACATAAGATCAATGGCATAGGACTTAGATGTGCAATACTTATTGCACATCTAGATGTGCTTTAGCAAAACTGATAAAAATAGGCATGTGTATGAGGACTTGATTCCTATAACCATATATTTGTGATCGGGATAATTGTGATCTCTACTCCTAAACAAGCAGTCCGTAGGACGTTTGTTCGTTCGTTCCTTTCATTCCCCACCCCCTCGCACGATCATCCCCCTCCGATTTTTCTATCCCACCATCGATCTTTTCTGATTTTTTCGGCCTAACCAGCCCTCCAATACAGCCTACTCAACCACAGGAACCGAAAAACCATCCCACCCCTCAGGTCCTTCCTCCCCTCTCCTACGCCCTTGTTAGGGCAAAAAGCACACGCGCACATGCCGCTCCCCCCTCACACTCACCCGGTCCTTCATCTCCACTCTCAGCCAAGACCCCTCTTCTTCGCCGGCGTCGTCCTCCAGATCTGATGCACCACCGTGGGACGAATCGTAGGGACGGTGACGGCGACCGGCATGCTGTGGGGCTAGCTGGTGGGAGTGGCAGCGCACCACGACCGCTCGTGGTGGGGCGCACGTTCAGTGCTTGCGGCAGTTGTAGTGGTGGTGTATGATGGGTGCCGATGTGCAAGATCAACATGTGCCGACACGAGATTCGTTGTCAAGGTCCATGTCTTCTCCTCTGAGTTTGGCTTCACCCTCTCCCAGTTTCTCTTTGAATTCGTGTGTTGATCTTTGAACCAGAAATTTAGTTTGTCTATTTCTGAGTTCCTAATGTTATCTCTTGTTTTCATGTGTCGCTCATGTATTGCAGTGCAACATTTTATTTCTAAGTTCTGAACCTGAATTTTGTTGCATATTCATCCTGGCCGCATGCTTCATCGTAAGAAGAAACAAATTAACTATGCTATCTTCCACTACTTCACTTAGTAGATTGCAATACTCTTCTTGCTAACATGAGTGCTCGTCTAATACAATATGCTGGAATCACAGGGGAGGAAGTAAAAGAAGCTTTTCGGCGATTCCACTTCTGGTCTCGGTCATCTTGCCCACGGCCATGGTCTACACCACGAAAGCTGACAAGGACGGCGTGAAGATCATCCACGAGGTGCACGGCAGCCTGAAACTGAGCTCCGTGAAGTAGATACAGCTCAACACCCCCTACGCCGCTGAATGCGCCAAGATCACCATCATCTGTGCGGTCATCGTGCTCATTGTAAATCATCATCGTACACAAAATTCAGCAGGTGTTTGTTTTCACGGCGAAATGAAGGTTGAACTGATCGAACAAGTTTGTGCATGTTGCCTGTTTTAGAAAGCCATTGCCGCCAGACAATCTTTCACCACGATTAGAGTGTATAAGCTCAACGGGAACAAGGATATGATAGCCATGGAGTTCTCAAACGTCGCTGGATCTTTATCCTCATGCTATGTGGCAACAAGTGATCGACTAATGCCTATAAATCTTCTGGAAAAAAGAAACCAAAATATGTGTGGCAGCGTGTTTGACAGACGTTTGCAGGTTCCTTTTCTCATGCCACGGTGTCCTTCAGTGCCGGCGCCAGGTCGACGGTTTCCAACTTCGTCACGGCCGTCATGGTGTTCATCGTTTTGTAGTTCTTGGTGAAGCTCCTCTACCACATGCCCATGGTAGCGCTAGCCTCCATCATTCTGGGGGCACTCCCTGGACTGATTGACATCACAGAATCTTGCAGCTTATGGAGAGTCGACAAGATGGACTAACTCATATGCCTCGGCCTGTTCGTCCGCATGCTCTTTGGGTCCATGGAGGCTCGGAGTCAATCGATATTTGCTTGATCTGAATGATCGATTGAATCATGTATGCATGGTATCTTCCAGTTCTCTGAGTTTCTTAGGAATGATCGTTGCAACTTGCCATATCCTTTGCAAAGATCATCATCCATTCACTCTGGCTCAGGAGGAGGTTCTAGGCAGGCTACAAGGAACAAACATCTTTTGTAGCGTCAGGCAGTACCCCATGGCATGCCGAATAACAGCCGTACAAGTCATACGACGTCCTTCCTCTGCTTCAGCGGTGCGACTTTCATCAAAGCAAGGTGCCAATATGATAAATTAAAGCAAACCTCACAGTGTGTAAAGTTTGATGTGAGTGCTCACACGGGTGTTGTTAATTCAGGATCATGGAATGAGTAAGGGAAGAAGTGGACACATCCAATGAGAAGGTCAGGGAAAGGGTGCAATCAGTTGTCTTTGACATGTCAAGTAAGCTTCTACAGAGAAGTTTTATAATTGCTAAACTTATACTGAAAATTCCAAAGACATATGTGATTCAGTTATGATTCTGGTCTGCATACGCGGCGAACATTGGCACTTCACAAGGAGCTAGCGTCTCCCGGCATACAGGTGGAGTGATTTACTGATGGGCATCATATTGTACTTTTGTCGAAAAAATCTCCAAGTCAATGTAAAGAGTTGACCTAGAGATAATTTAGAATAGTTTCGATTACTGGTTACATATACTATATGAATGCCCTTTGTTCAGTAAGGATCAACTTTGTTAGTTCACACATGCTCTATTGGAGACCATCCTTAATGTGTATGTTACAAAATACAACCAGTGCAAAATGCACATCTCATATGTCGGGAACCACACACATGGTAGGAGATGCTGTCGTTCTGTGTGTACTATGTGGTCTTCTGCGGTCGAATTTATTTTATTTTATTTTATTTTATTCAACTCCGACTCAATTTTTGCTACTTTAGACCTTTGCACTTCACCTGGTTAAGTGCTGCAAAAGGTCAACTTGGGAATGGCTATTTGGATAAGTAAATCGTACTATAAGAGAGTAGAGCCTAAAACTCAACTCGGGAATGGCTGCAAAAAATCAACTCAGGAATGTGCGTATAGCCTAAAAATTCCATCATCTATAGGCTTAAAGAGAATGTAGGAACAAACACTCTTATGTTACATTTTTTAACATGAAGTTGCTTTGATTCTTCTTTAGAATTCAAAACTTTGATCGAACAAGCCTTGGATTCTTCTTGGTCATCTGCAATGATGTCAGTTCTGTTTTGGGTTTCTTATACATGTTGCATCTCTTCTATGGTATAGGAAAAGATCCATTTCATGACAAACTTAGAACAGATTGTCTTCATGCTCTTCATTGCTTCAATGGAAGATAATGAGAGTATATATATTGTCGATGCAGAAAGGTTCTCACAGTATATGGGGTTAGTTGTAACCTTTCCTTAGATTGAGAAGAAAAATCCTGACAGTACTAATCAGTTATGCCATTTCCAAAATACATAATGATTTTTTACATTGTAAATGGTCCCTTGACTTGCTCTTTGCAGGTACGTGCTCGTGGCAATGGTCCCTTGACTTGCGCTTTTCAGGGTCAGAATAGTATGCAGGTTCTTCCTAGAATCGAAGCACGTTAGGAAGGCTGCTATATTCCTTGTAAGTGTTCTATACTGAACGAATGTTTGGTTTGTAACTTGTTGAGTCGATATGGTCTATTTTATTAGATTTTGCATGAAAAGAATCAAACAATACCATAACCAGCAGGTGAAGGCGTTGAGTAAAAGTATTGAATTTTGTTATTAGACTTTGCATGAAAAGATTTTGTTAACTGCCCTGACTGAAGTCTAGAGGTAACTCACATTATTCGGAGTTGCATTCTCATTATGCACAATTCTTTCCATTCGCAGGTCTGAAAATATAATTGTATGGATGACTTCAAAGGGGATGCCGAAGTTTGTATGCATGTCGTATTCCGGGTCAGAATAGTTTGCAGGTTCTTCCAGGAAACGAAGCACGTTAGGAAGGATGATATCGGATGTTTGGTTTGTAACTTGATGAGTCGATATGGTCTAACAAATTTCTTGTTAGACTTTGTTTGAAAACTATCAAGCAACAATGCCATAGCCAGCAGGTGAAGGCGATGACCGAAAATAATCCAATTTTGTTATTAGACTTTGCATGAAAAATAGTTTTGTTAACTGCCCTGACAGAAGTCTAGAGGTAATGTGTTAGAATAGCAATCATATGTGCCTCATGAAACCTGATACGTTCATTGGGCATGCTTTTTAAATTTTCTCTTTGTTCACTATATTTCTTGATTGTTGTATCCATGCAATATTAATCAAATATGTACACTTAGCTAGATTTTTATTTATTAGGTTTAGAATGGTTTTCCCTGGTACCATGGAACATTTTGAGTGTTATATCTTTAGGTTCTCATATTTAGCCCGCGGCTCCATCCTTTGTTGAAGGGAAACTAAAGGTTCCTACTTGATAGGCCCTCACTTTCATTTGGTTTATTGGAGCATATAATTGGTAAATTTGGTGACCTAAAAGCAGTTTCAGGTATAGGACATAAAAATTGAGGGGAATCTGTTTTTCCTCTTCTCTAACAAATGCATAAATTTGTACCACGAATTAGGCAATTGCGCGCGAGGGAGGGAAGAGGAGAGAAACATTGACATTTCTCATGCTTTGGACGTATTCATAGTTTTCCTTTTCCATGGCAACACATGAGTGTGGCTCCGTCATAGTAGAGCCCGGGATGAAGGGTGGGGCCAATGTAGAACCAGGAGGTAGTAGCACTAAGAGCGGAAGGCGGTTGTCGCCCTTGTCCCCTGTTGCCAGCCTACCTTGCCATGATCGATCACTGGCTCACTTAGAACACGAGCTAGTAGATTTTGTGATAAGAGTGAGGAGGATGGTACCGTAGAAAATGTGGAAAATTGCATTTTATTAGAGATGGATCCACAAAAAATTGCATGAGCGAGTGGTTTATATATTTTCTTCATCAATTTGTACAATTTTGTGGTTAGGATAGAGGGGTAAATGCATTGGTTGGTTGCTTCAAGAGTTAATAACGGACAAAGTGGCATATCGGTTGCATGCCGAACAACCAACATCATATTTTCCTTTCGTCGTAAGGTATGACATTCAACTGTATGTTATAGCATGGCAATGTCTAAGGACACATCAGATCTGCCTTCTTGGGCGTCATGGGCGGCACATGCCTCATTCCCCTTGATGGCGGTGGCAGATGGCATGAACATGGGGGGAGGGGATCAGGGCAGAGAGCGGGGCAGTTGCCAGGGGATTCCTCCTTGATGGTCCATGGGGTTGTATGTTGTGAAGGAAAAATGAGGCCATGGCGAAGGTCAGGTGGGCGTCATCTGACTTTAAAGGAGTGGGCACCAGCGAGAAATGTCCCGTTATGGCGGAAAATTGAGAGAGAAGGGGACGGTCCAGTAGGAAAAGGGAAGGGTGCATCGTCGAGTGGAGTTTTTGTGTTGGAACCGTGTGTTGAAGATAATGGAGGATAATCTGGAAAACCACATATCTTCCTCGCAAGTATAGGCTGGATTTTGGTGAACCCGGACTATCTAAATGGTTGGATTTTCGGGAGCCCGTTGGGCGCCCGTTTGATGTCCGAACACTCTCGGACGTATGAGAGAGAAATGAGCTTCAACCTTGGACATGATCTTAATCATTTGTTTTGTCTGATTCATTTATATGTATTATAGCCCGTAGCAACGCACGACTGTTCTACTAGTACTAATTAGTGCTCTGGAAGACACCCATTAAGATGTGCTTCCAACACTTGAAGTGGGGGATGTGTCCAAATTATGTCTTGACCGAAACACGCCCTGCATCAAGAGTCAGTTGTCTAGCTGTATGCCCTATTCGCCAAGCGGAGTTTCCTTGGTAATTAAGGTAAATCAAAGAAAAGCATTGGACATTTAATGACTACACTTCATGCATCCCCAGAGATTGGATCCATACTACCATACTAAGCCCTTCTATCACTGGTGTTTAGAATTCCGCTTCACGTTGTCCTGTCTCCTAACCTCTACTTGGACCGAACTCTAGGATCCATGGAACCTGCAGGGCCGAAGAACGAGGAGGGAGGGAGAGAGAGAGGCAGAGAGAGAATAGGCTACTATGATGTAATTTTATTTTATACATACATGACGTCCCTTCAAAGTCATTCCATCGACCCCTCAAACAAATACATCAGGTTGCAAGGACATTGGACATTACCTTGCCGAATTACTCACATATGGTGCTCGGATCGCAAGAAGAAATCATTGAAGACATCGGATCAGATCACAAAACAAAGAGAGGATTCCACAATCTCTTGCATTCATCAGTCATTAGTGGTAATATCGATGGGAGTATCATAGATTTTATAAGATAAACATGTTTAAACTATGGCATGATGAGCATAAAAATAACACACGTCAACTCTCCAAGCTTAAACTTGATCATCCTCCAGCAACATAGATAGAAATCCAAACCGTAAGGAAATCAGTTGTTTAATGCCTAGATAGACCTCCGCTTCTTCACATGAAAAGTTAGTATAGCTATAGCAGTGGCATGGTTATTATGCAAGTGTTATTGAAGCAAAGATAATCAACACAAACCTCTTGCTCACCTAGACAAAATAAAAAGTAGCTTTTATTCTATTTACTCTAGTTAACACTTGCTTGCGGGGAACACACGGAAGAGAATTTTATTTCTTGAGCAATGAAAACATAAATTAAGGGAGTGAAAGTTTTGAAAATACAACATGATACTAGAGTAAGTCATTAACACCCACGAGTGTCTCATCATTAAGTCTCTCAAGCACTCCACTTCAATCATTGCTTGCTGAAACTTTTCTTGTCTAGTGACGGGATCATGCCAAAGAAATGATTCATGCATAAGGTTTCGCAGAGGCTTAAGCTTGAGTACTATTGATGAATACAAATTGTGTGATTATTTCGACGAGTATTTTGTGCCAACTCCATAGGCTTTGAGGAATGTTACTGCGTTCACACACTGTTTTTGTCGGTTTTCCCCATCACACTTCTTTTGGAACAAATGGAATACTATGGCAGGAATCACATGAAATTATGGCGGAATCACGTAAATCAATGTGATTATACCTTACCATAAATAGAATAAAATACTTAGAGGAAATTGGATCTGGCGCAGTCCAACAAAGTGCAACACGGCCAACCATACGAGCGCACATGCTCGTACACGCAGTCGTATTGCATGCTGGCAGCTCCCTCTCGTCGACTACTTCTTCCCTATGGATAAAGATCGAGTAATAGACACACACACAACCACCAAAAACACATCCATAAGGAGAACCCTAACTTTCGGAACCCATCCAAAGGGGAATTGGTAACGAGGTGATCGCCATCTTCACCACCACGTGCAAGGGGACATCGGCATCATCACCACTTTCATCATCGTCGTCGTCCACATCCATCTTCATCTCGTTGTAATATCGGAACTCTAGTGGATCATCTTGCGTGTTACTTGTTTAATTCATCCATGTTTATCATCACCACATTCATGGTGTTTTGTTTCCCCTATGTATGAGTAAAC
Organism: Triticum urartu; assembly: GCF_056163025.1. Lineage (NCBI taxonomy): Eukaryota > Viridiplantae > Streptophyta > Magnoliopsida > Poales > Poaceae > Triticum > Triticum urartu. The sequence continues at coordinate 19,504,666 of NC_141879.1, forward strand.
CCCCTAGTTCTCAGGGATATGGATAAATCTTGGTATGTATAGGAACTGAAACATTAATACATGGTATTCTCTATTGAATGATTTAGTTTAATAGACTTCGTGACTGTTGTGAAGGCTCCTCCCTCAAAATTATCACCGAAAGTTCACAAAGTATATTATTGCTATTTTAAGAGTTAGCGAGTGAAGGTAATTCGAGGTGACAGTAAAAGCCTTTACCCCTAGGTTTTACAATTGATAAGGGAAGTACGGAGAACCTTAGTGAGGCCGTGTCCATAGAGTGACCCTTAATTACCGTAGTCGTAACTTGTTAGGGGAGACTACTGTAGTGGCCTGCGTGACACGAAGTCTACCTAGAGTAGAATGTGTTCTGTACCCGGCTATGCCCAGTGTAAACGTCAAGAATGGTGTAAGTGCATCTATTGCCTCCTTTGTGGTTATGGAGTATTGAAGACAAATGGGGTAAGAGACTAATGTCTTTGTAAGTGTATACATAGGAGAAAAGTCACTGAAGATTTTTTTAACCATGAAAGACGACCCCTAAAAATGTACGTTTAGATTGAATAAATTGGTGCGCCCCTTTGAAGAAATTGAAGTGACGGATTGGAACATGAAGATTTTGTTCCCGTAGTTTCCTTTTGCTTATATTGATTCATAGGGAACACCGTACTGTTAAAGCGGGTCTAGGTCATACGCATGCGTATTTCCAAAGTGATGCTCAAGCTACCTATTTCTTCGAGTGAAGACTATGGAAATCTCTTGAAGTGCAGTCGATTTCCACGGAAACAGAGCCACAGTTCTTCTGTTCATTGACGAAATTGCTCTGAAGGAAGAGTTAAGATTTCGCCGATGTGATTGTCCGACTGGAGGGTCGACAAACAGAATTCTTGCGTAACAGGATCGTTCTAGGGGTTGTTGATCGAGGCGTTCTTGCATGCTTCCACCATGAGCTTGGTCACCTTGGGCTTGCCACTGTCAGAGCCGCTAGCTTGAGCCGAAAGAAGCATGAAGATGATGGTGGAGAAGAAGATGATAGTCCTTGGCATTGCTACCATTACTACAGGGCTACCTAGAAGCCTTGAAGTACTAAAGCGCATAGAGGGAGGTGGAGAAAAATAGACAGAGAAGGATGTGTATTGCAGAAATGGATGGATGGAGGTGATGAACATGAGGCTGAGAATTCTTTATAATGCCTGCTTGGGGTATCATAAATGCAATATGCAGCTTTGGTCCGGAATATGTGTACTATCGGTGTCCAGTAAATGCTGAATGCTCAATTTGGATCTCTACATATTAATGCTCTCTCTATGTACCCCAAATACACAGATGCTCACTATAGATCTTGTTGTGGTAACACACATCTTATATGAATCCATTAATGCAACGTAGCTAGATCACGGATATCCCAAATGATGAGCGTGCAATGAATGCTCATAGATATGTTGCTGCTCATTTTGGTACGTCTTAGTTGCATTGGTGTTTTCTAAACATCATTTTGTATAACTGATTTGTTACTTCTACCTCGCTTTGGGGGATGATTATATTTCCCCTCATCAAGTCTATGATTGTTCATTTTTTCTTTGCAATTTCTGGTAGTTACAAATAATTCTCAGGGAGTAGGCACTTAGTTAACTTGGCCACACAATAAATATTTTTGTTAAAATATCAAAATTTATATTTTAAATTTTGGTATTTCCAAGTCGATTATTGTCTGACGGGTTGACTTTTACAAAACTTGTATCCCCCCAGTTAAAAATCACAACTATTCTAGGGATTAAATGATGCCAGCCGGACTAACATATCATTCGTAGGCACTGCCAAAAAATAAGCATGTTTACTGCCCACCTCCTAAGAAAATGAAAAAAAACTAGATGTTGCCGATACCAACACGTCACAATATGGGTTGATTCGGTTTCGTTTCTCGTTACTCCTACTTACTAGGAAGGAAAAGAGCTAGCGATCATACGGAGGTAACCTATACCATAGGTACATGATGCACACGTCACTACCTTTTTTTTGCAGGGGAAAAGGGCTATATATTAATTAAGCTGGATCGCGGCAGTCCAGTTCACACAAGTTTACAACCCTCTCAGTGCCTGACCGTAACCATACGGCCGTCTTTATCTCACATCTACCCATCTGAGCCAAATGGTGGCTAACATGATTACACCCTCTTCTAATAGCTTTTACCACTACCTCTCTACCTCCTCTCATCATGGAGGTGATCTCCTGAATGATGGCAGCATGTCGTGATCTATTCCCTGAAGGGTTTGAAATCTTCGCAGCAGCTTCGGTATTGTCCGTCTCTAGAATAAACGGAAGTGTTCTCCACTCCAAAGCTAGCGCGATTCCCTCTTTACATGCTTCTAGTTCCGCAGCAAGAGCATTATCACATGTGAATAAATGACGGCAGGAAGTGAAAATGATGCCGCCTAAGTTGTCCCGGAGCACCATGCCAGAGCCGCCGTTTCCTGCCTGCGCTAGAAAAGCACCGTCAACATTGAGTTTGAGCCATCCTTGAGGTGGTGTACTCCATCTGTCAGCTGGTGGGTGAGCTGGGCTAGCATTTGGCGATGCACACGTCACTACCAGAATGGCCTACTATGCCGACGGCCCGGACCGTCGCCATAGGCTAGTTTCCTGTTGGGATAGGCCTATGCCGACGGCCACCGTCAGCATAGGGCCGTCGGCAACATATGCGTCGGCATACCACAGGATGCCATCGGCATAGAAAAGCCGTTGGCATAGAAGCCTATGCCGATGGCTTTCGTACGACCGTTGGCATTGATTCACCATCGGTAAACTTCCACGCCTAACGGTGCCTGACGGCATACCTACGTGTCAGGAAGTGACCAGAGGACGCCACGTGTCCACATGTGCCGACGGCTAGGTCGTCGGTGTAGATTCAAATCTATGCCGACAACTAGGCTGTTGGCATATCTACGTGCCAGGATGCACTACTGAGCGCCATGTGTCGCCTATGCCGATGGCCTATCCGTCGGCGTATATGTAAAACTTGAGACGTGTCGCCCACTGGTAGCTCGATGCTACCCTATGCTGACAGAAGTCGGCATAGTTTTTGTGTGAATTTTTTTCTGTTCTCTGTTTGAATTCAATTCAATTCAATTCAAATACACAGCGGATATACATGATGTACTAGACATATACAGCACATATAGGTATCATCCTCACAACCAACAGCACCACCATCAAAACAACATAAGTATATATCTGCTCACAACCAACACCACCGCCATCACATCCTCACAACCAACACCACCAACAAACATAAGCATCTAAGAAGCACACAAGTCATATAAAGGAGCATAAAACCACAGGTCATCTAAAGTGGACAAGCATATCATCACCACCACCGTCACCCACATGCTTAACCGCTAGTACGTCCACCACCACCGCCAAGGTCCTCACCGCCAAGTCCGCCAGAGCCCAGATCGTCACTGCTAGCGGTAGCACTACTGCCAAGACCGCCACCACCACTACCTTGGTGGATCGGAGTGACCGGGCTCCGTGACTCGTGAGTGATGCGAAGACTGGCACCACCACCAATGGATGATCCACCGGTTCCTTGGATGTTTGAAAAGACATGTGCAAAGGATATATGATTGCGTTGAATAAACGGTAAGCCGTGGTTGGATAGTTTGGAGATATACTAACCACCGTAGTCCCCGGGTGCTGTGACAGAAACTCCTCGAAGGTAAGTAGCACTGGTTGTGGTCCAGCAGCTGGTGGTGGTGGTTCCATTACAGGAACCGTGCCTGCCACCATGCTCTAAAAACGATTTGGACACACGTACATAATGAAAGCATAATGGCATGTCAACACGAAACGATGAAATTTATCACAAACGTCGGAATGAAAAAAAATTATACTTACTGCCAAGTACTTGTCCCTCTGCAAGGTAAGCTTATCCCTCCGCGCTTTTTCCTTGGTCATCTTCACGCTAAGAGTGTCATGATAATATTGCGAGATGGCCACCCAGCGCACATCGTACTGCATCTGGCGGGCCTTCTTCTTCGCTTGGCTCAGCACGATCTCGTCGGCAGTGGCCTTGTGCTCCTGAAGAACTCAATAGTATTTCTACAATCATTCATGAAACAAGAATGGAAGAAGTCATGAGTTAAATCATTTATGAAACCAGAATGGACTTGTTCTTCTGAAGAGAACTCACCCCAAAGTTTGTAATCATAGCCTTAGCATGCGTCTCATAGTCCATGTGGGGGGCCGCTTCCCAGTGGTCCCAGCTCATGGCCAAAACCCGACGCTCTAGGTGCCTGACTGGATTGGGACAGTAAAGCCCCTGCTAGTGTGTCTTAAGCAAGACGGTGATGAGGCCGTTGGGAAGACGAGCCCCTTTAGGATATCTCCAGTTGTTGCAAAAGATATAAATAATGAAAATATTAGCATGTGTACAAGCAAAATAATGAAAATATAAGCATGTGTACAATAAAAACAATTAGATTATGATTAAGTGGCACTTACTCTTTCCCCATGGGCTCAATGAGCCACTTCTGCTCCTCGGTAGCAGGAAGCTGGGGAGGGAGCATTGTGTTACCGTGCAGCCACCCCTTCTTTTTGCCAACCCCCTCCCTGCTAACACCATCATCCCCGCCACCACCATCCTCCTCGCCTGCCTCCTCCTCCTCCTTGTCCCCCTCCTCAACCTCCTCCTCTTCCCCTCCTGAACCTCCTCATCCTCCTCCTCGTCCTCTTGAACCTCCTCGCGAACCTCCTCCTCCTCCTCATCCTCCTGCTCCTCGGCAAAGGGTACCTCACTAGAGGAAGGCCTCGAAGACAACACCCCTAAGTCGGTGAGGGTGCGCTCTTTCTTGCCGCGACCCCCTCTAGTGGCTCTCCCCCCACACCCTCGCCCTCTAGGAGCTCTCCCCCGCCCCCTCCTCCTCTAGGGGCACCTCTCCCTCGACCTCCCTATGAGGAGTCATCCTCAAGTAGTCGGGGGTAAGAGTATGCGGTCGACCACTCCTACTAGCCATGCCGACAACCTTGGCTAGGAAACCCGTGTCATCGATCTTCCCCTTGCCAATGTTCCATGAACCTGCATTCAAAAGAGAATAAACCATTAGTACATTAATAATAAAGCAAAAAACATAATAATAAGGAATAAAAACACATTAATAAATAAGGATAAAAAGGCATATTCCTAAACCATAGAAAAAAATACATGAAACATACACCTGCTAGAACCCATACGAATCATAGTTGTTGTAACTGATTTCTCGCTCGGTCTCATCATCACTATCACGCTTATCATCTTCGTTGTCTGACGGAGGTGGAGGCTCTTCCTCGTCGTCAGCATCTTCATTTAAATTTTCTAGCATAAGTATGTCATTTTCATTAACAATGGTCTCACCATCATTCCGTGCATCGTTATCGTTTGGATCCACATCAACATCACCCAAGGCGTCAGCGTCAGCGTTTCTGACCACATCATCATCAGGTTACTCTTGATAGAAAACTCCCTCGTATGTCATGGGGTTAATGTTGTAGTAATCGTCTTCGTTCAGGTCCGGTAGCTTACCATGTGGCGACACCTTGAACACAAATTCCCAACCCTTTAGGTACTCTTTCTGGCATGGGTAAGGCAGAAAATAAACTTGTGTAGCTTGCGTAGCTTGCGTAGCCGCAATGAAGCGATCGGCTCCGGCATAGACGGTTGATGGTTTAACTTCGACCAAACCAATGGAAGCCGTATGTCTCTGCACCTCCCGCTGGTCAAACTATCGGCATTTGAACACAGGCAGACATAGGGTTTCACGCCCTTTGCGGAATGTAAGCTCATATATATTTCGTACCCTTCCATAGTAGTCTACTGAATTTTGACCGGGGCTGTACACTCCGGTATTTATAGTTGTGGGATTAGGCCAGTTGTTTTGGTGCTCCTCTGTATGGAAGCGATGCCCATTCACATCATACTTTTTACATGTCATGACGGCATGGTCAAAACCCATGGAAACCCATCTCAATTCATCATCCATAGATATGTTCGGATCTTTTCCCTACAGGTTTAATTGAAATTTTTGGGTGCATTAGTTCGGTTAACTAATAAATGTTGAACTAGGTATTTAATAGGGGAATATGGAAAATTACTTTCTCCATGAACCAAGCAACAATTTTTTTATGTCCAGGGTTTCCATGATGGAGAAGAGTAAGTGCTTCCGCCTCAGTAGGAGGAATCATTCCCGTCCATTCCTCTTGAATGAATTCACTAAAAGAAGGAAAGCGGTGTTAGATTGGGACTAAGTGAACATAGAACATGATGTTGTGCAATACATCAAGGAATGGTGTAGTGGTATTACCTCATCCACACTTCCTCAACTTCCTTGATATTGTGCAAGACATAGAATATGAGGTCCTCCCACTCTTGTTGTGGCATGTGTCGGTGTCAAAACCGGCGGATCTCGGGTAGGGGGTCCCGAACTGTGCATCTAGGCGGATGGTAACAGGAGACCAAGGACACGATGTTTTTACCCAGGTTCGGGCCCTCTCGATGGAGGTAAAACCCTACTCCTACTTGATTAATATTGATGATATGGGTAGTACAAGAGTTGATCTACCACGAGATCAGAGAGGCTAAACCCTAGAAGCTAGCCTATGGTATAATTGTTGTTGTATATGTCCTATGGACTAAACCCTCCGGTTTATATAGACACCGGAGGGGTCTAGGGTTACACAGAGTCGGTTACAAGGAAGGAGATCTACATATCCGTATTGCCAAGCTTGCCTTCCACGCCAAGGAGAGTCCCATCCGGACATGGGACGAAGTCTTCAATCTTGTATCTTCATAGTCCAACAGTCAGGCCAAAGGTTATAGTCCAGCTGTCCGGATACCCCCTAATCCAGGACTCCCTCAGTAGCCCCTGAACCAGGCTTCAATGACGATGAGTCCGGCGCAGATTGTCTTCGGCATTGCAAGGCGGGTTCCTCCTCCGAATACTTCATAGAAGATTTTGAACACGAGGATCGTGTCCGGCTCTGCAAAACAAGTTCCACATACCACCGTAGAGAGAATAATATTTTTACAAATCTAATCTGCTGACGTATTCCGTAGCGTGACATCACACAACAGCCAAGCCCTTATTCGAGTTGTTTTTCACACCCCACCTCGGCGCATTTTGCGAGGCGGTTTCCTTGGCACGTCTTGTCGAAGCAGAGATCGTGTCCCCTTATCGCGGGATTCTCATCAATACGGGCGTGGGTAACCCAACCGCGCCATTGATTACAGCGCTTGAGGGATAAGCGAGTTTTACCAGGCTGGTGGGGGCGCATAGTTTTGTCCGCCCATATAAAGGGATAAGGATTCACCTTTTTCTACCCACGCCTTCTTCCTCCTTGCTCATCCATTCTCGCGCATTCGAGCTCCAGCGCCCAAGTCCACATTCTCATCCTCAACCTTCTCCAACCATGTCCGGAGCGGGAGGAAAGTGGATGGTCTCCTCCGTCACGGAGGGAGATGTCAAAAAGCTGAGGGGAGCCGGATACCTGTCCGAGGATATCGCACACCGGCTCCCAGATGCGGGGCAGATCATACCCACCCCAAGGCCCCATGAGAGGGTTGTATTCCTCACCCACTTCCTCCGCGGACTGGGATTTCCCCTTCACCCATTCGTCCGCGGGCTCATGTTCTACTACGGCCTGGATTTTCACGATCTGGCCCCGAATTTCATCCTCAACATCTCTGTGTTTATCGTCGTGTGTGAGGCCTTCCTCCGCATCAAGGCCCACTTCGGCTTATGGCTGAAGACTTTCAATGTCAAACCGAAGGTGGTGAGTGGCCAGCAGGCGGAGTGCGGAGGCGCCATGGTGGGCAAGATTCCTAACGTTACATGGCTTGAGGGATCCTATGTGGAAACCATAAAAGAGTGGAAATCGGGGTGGTTCTACATCACCGAGCCGCGCGACACCAAATGGGCTGCAGCCCCCGAATTCCGATCCAGAATCCCCACGCAGCTCACCTCCTGGAAAGAGAAGGGCCTGCCCTGGGGTGATCCGGTAGAGATGACCGGACTCCAGACCTGCATCCAAAATATGATAAACAGGAAGCTCAAGCTTGTCAACATAGTCCAGGTCATGCTCATCCGCCGGATCCTCCCATGTCAACAACGGGCGTTCAATTTGTGGGAGTTCGACCCGGCCCAGCACCAGACTCTGAGCGAAATTTTCGACACGATGCACAAGGACGTCTGGAGGGTGTTGTTCAAGAGTGCCAAGGTCCCCCCACCCCTCACCGAGGATCGCGGACTCAGTGCGCAGCGCCAAGCCAGCGCGGTAAGCTCTTTTATCAGTTATAGGGTATTCATTTTCCCCGGTATAACTATATGCGGGATCTAAGCTCCCATACCTTTGACAGGAATGGCTGGAGACGGCCGAACAGATTGACTGTCCGGCTCCTCTGCCCGAAGACCCAGCAGATGCTCGCTTAGCGGAGATGCTGGTTCCGGCGCCTTATGTGGTGCCGGAGAAGAAGGCCAAGAAGAAGGCCACGGGAACCCAAAAGAGTTCCCGACATCCGGTGGTATCGGATTCATCGTCCGATGACTCTGAGGCGTACTCCTCCCACGAAGATGAGGAGGAGGAAAAAGAAGCTTCTTCCCCTCCAGCTGGGGGAGAAAAGAAAAGAAAGGCCGCCCCAACCGGGGAGGCCGGAGGGTCCAAGAAGGGAAGGACTCTCCCTCCGGACTACTCCGCCACCGCCGCCGACAGCGAAGACGAGTGGCCACCCAGGGCCAAGCCCCTGGTGAGATCGTAATTATTCGGACACCAGAGTAACTCGTGGCACCGTTTAATTGCACAGCTTGTTTTAACGCTGGACACGGTTATGCAGTCCGTCCCGGGCCCGTATCGACGTATCCTCATCGAGTGGTTCTTTGGACCCGTCGGCCATGAGGAGCGGAGGATCACTTCCGACCGCCTCCACCCCTCGCCCTACGGACAACGCTGAGATGTTGTCTCAAAGGGCACCAGGCCGAGGGGAGGTAGTCCTGGAGGCACCACAAGGCGACCTTCCGGACTGCAGGCGCAAAGGGAGCAAGGCTCCCAAGGGCTCCAAGTTCGGCCCTGGGCCGAATACCGCATCGGAACCTCCAATGGTTCCGAACTCAGGCAGGCGGCCCCCCACTAAGTGGAGCAAGCCTACCGTACCGGCGACCACCGTCCAACCAGAGGCACCGGATAATTTGCTGGAGGTGCTTAACGGCGCCTCCATCGACGAGAAGCACCGCACTATTATGGGTGCGGTGATCCAGAAGGTTCAATTCGCCAAGAGCGGACTGACTGAAGCCTGTGCCAGCCTTCTAACGGGCTTTGAGGTACGTGTTTAAAATATATGAAAATATTACCGCATAGACAGTAGCCCCTGATGCTCTGTTCGGTGTTCACAAAGAAAAGCCGAATAGAGGATCTAAGAATATCCACAGGAGTCTAACATAAGTATGTCGATATGCGTATGCAGGCTTCGCTGCTGACCTCTGCCGCACTGACTGCGGAGGTCGATGCGCTGAAGCAGAACCTCGAGCGGTCCGAGAAAGAGCTCAGCCTTGCCAAGAAGCAGCTCGAGGAGAACAAAGGTAAGTAATACCTTGTGTAAGTATATAAAAAAGATGCGGTTGCAAAAATGACAGGATCATTGTGGATATACCAGGGGCCACGACCGAGGTGGCGACCCTGAAGCGAGCACTGTCCAAGGCCGAAAACAAAGTGGCCGCGGAGCGCACCGAGCGGGGGAAACAAGAGGCGCGGGTTGCTGAGGTGGAGCAAGAGCTCCAGGCTCTCGTGAAAAAGCATGAGTTTGGAGCTTGACTCAAAGACGCGAGAGTCCGAGCTTGCTTCGGCCCTTGAGAGCGCCAAGCATACCAAGGACGAAGCCCAAAAGGCCCTCCAGGAAATTGAGGCGATGAAGAAGATAGCGGCGGGTAAGGCATTCATTATGCAAAGCAAGCATGTGAAAGTAAATTACTTGTTACTTACCCGGGTCTAGAGCTCTCCAGGAGCATTTGCAGATTTACCCCGCAGTGTGTCGGATGCCGCAAAGCACTACCGAGCCGAGGAGGGGAGCTCGACGGAGAAGGTGTTCTGGTCTCAATATACTGAGGCCGAACACCCGGTGCCTTTAAGCGACCAGCTGAAGCAATTGGTCGAGCTCCATAAGGCGGCCGAACAGGCCATGAAGGGTCTTATAGTCCGGCTATAGCCTGGAGAGGCCATGCCAGGGAGCTATTTCGGGCTGGTGAGACGGCTTCTGGATGTTTGTCCTTGGCTTGAGGTCATCAAGCGCTCCGTCTGCATCGAGGGCGCCCGCAGGGCGCTTGGCCGTGTTAAAGTACACTGGGGCAAGATGGACGCTGAGAAGCTGGTGAAGGATGCGTTACCGCAGGGCAAGGAGCATCGCCACCTTGAAATGTACTATGAGGGCGTCCTGAAGGGTGCCCGCCTTGTGGCGGATGAATGTTCCAAAGATGTAATATTTGAGTAAACTCGCTTGTGTGATCCTGTACGTTGAAAACTTGTTCATATGCGCTATGCAACCCTTGTTTGAATTTAAAATATTACCTTCTGTGCGGCCGTTTGTTAAATCTGAGAGATGGCGAGTCGTCGGCTTCTGCCCCCGTGCCGCGAGTGATGGGGTGTTCGGGATAAACCTGAGCACTCTTTTTCCCATTCTTGGGTCCTTCGAGGGAGGTGCTCAGCACAACGAACAAGGCAATCGGACTATAATGCTTTATCACTCTCACTTAGCCAGAGAATTCTATAATTTTAACTTTTGGCGAAGCCCCTATTATTCAGAAGACCGAGTTCGGGGCGCTATACACGCCTAAGCCGGACAAAGCCGACTCCTCGCCCTAAGCGGCATAAGTCTTTAGGGACTCGAAACCTCTCGAACAGCGACCAGCTCTCGCCTTATCATGACAGTCAGTTTTAGCTTTCTCTACTGAGGTGCTTAGCCCAGCTGAACCGGGGCACAATCGCAGTAGTTCTCCCGGTGCTACCTTAGCCGATATAGCGGAACGTAAGGTACCAAAACATGGGAGCCGGGCAAACCCAGCTATTGACCCAAGACATGATTCGGAGCTGATGCATATAATGCTATAAGTTCGGGGTGCCGCACTTGTGAAAGTGTTCGGACTTCTCACGCCGTATTATGGGGTGCTTAAGCCCCTAGCGTATTGGCCGTACCAAAGTGTACGGGTGCTAAATGTCATGAATGAACATATATATATATATGAAGGAATAGAGAATGCAGTAATAGTCTGAAGCTATGCATTGTTTATTCGAAACGGTGCATTAAAGCAGAACGATACAAGTAGTGCGATAAGCAAAAATCGGACTATTTGACATGTCCCCTCCGAGGGCAAGCTGCGGAATGGTATTTAAAGCAGGTATTTTGCTCGTTATAGAGACCACCTGGGAGTTCCATGATGCGACATAGCTTTCCGTCCCCCTGGTTCTTGTATCGTGTGTTCGGCAATTATACTGTCGGACAGGGCTTCCAGAGAGTAAGGTCCTGAAAGTGAGAAAAAAATAATAAAGTAGGAAGCCCCTAGTGCGGTTGAGCCGCATTTTAGGGAGTGCCGTGGTCGTGCCCCTCCCCCTATGCCCATGGTATTTTCAGAGCGTAATTATGTACGCGTGGCACGGGTTTTGCCGTTTGGCTGGGGCTGGGGTTGGGGCTGCATTGCTACGCTTGCTCGGAACGTGCCAGGCGGTCTTGTTGCAGATTACTCCGAGCGCGCTTGACGGCGTCCGGACGTTTGATCACCGGACTGGAGAATTGCCTTGAGAGGCTTCTTTGTGCTTCTGCTACGAGGGCCGCAGTGTGCTCCTCCGTTCGGAGGGAGCGTTCTATGTTTCCATTGACTGTGATGACCCCCCGAGGTCCTGGCATCTTGAGTTTGAGGTATGCGTAGTGTGGCACCGCATTTTGCAAATGTGGTTCTCCCGAGCAGTGCATGATAGCCACTGCGGAACGGGACTATGTCGAAGATTAACTCCTCGCTTCGGAAATTATCCGAGGATCCGAAAACCACTTCTAGTATGACTGAGCCTGTGCAATGGGCCTCTACACTTGGTATGACGCCTTTAAATGTCGTTTTTGTGGGTTTAATCCTTGAGGGATCCATACCCATTTTGCGCACTTTGTCCTGATAAAGCAGGTTCAGGCTACTGCCGCCATCCATAAGGACTCGAGTGAGGTGAAATCCGTCGATGATTGGGTCTAAGACCAATGCGGCAAATCCGCCATGATGGATGCTAGTGGCATGGTCCCTGTGATCGAAAGTGATCGGACAGGAGGACCATGGGTTGAACTTTGGGGCGACTGGCTCTAACGCGTATACGTCCCTTAACGCACGCTTCCGCTCCTTCTTGGGGATGTGGGTTGCGTATATCATGTTCACCGTCCGCACTTGTGGGGCGGAACCCCTTCTGTCGTTGTTTGGCGGTCGGGGCTCCTCCTCGTCATCGCTATGTAGCCCCTTGTCTTTGTTTTCGGCATTTAACTTGCCGGCCTGCTTGAACACCCAACAATCCCTGTTGGTGTGGTTGGCTGGCTTGTTGGGGGTGCCGTGTATTTGGCACGAGCGATCGAGTATACGGTCCAAACTGGACGGGCCCGGAGTGCTTCTTTTGAATGGCTTTTTCCGCTGACCGTGCTTAGAGCCTCTGAATCCGGCATTAACTGTCGTATCCTCAGTATTGTCGTTGTTAATGCGGCGCTTGTGTTTGTTGCGACGTGACCTGCATTGTTGTCCTTGGTATCCGAAGTACCAGGGCTCTTTGATATGTTATTGCTGCGAGCCAGCCAGCTGTCTTCTCCCGCGCAAAAGCGGGTCATGAGTGTCGTGAGGGCTGCCATAGATTTCGGCTTTTCCTGGCCAAGGAGCCGGGCAAGCCACTCGTCGCGGATGTTATGCTTGAAATTTGTTAGGGCCTCTGCATCCGGACAGTCGACGATTTAATTTATCTTGGTTAGGAACCGTGTCCAGAATTTCCTGGCCGATTCATCTAGCTGTTGAATTATGTGGCTCAAGTCATCGGCATCTGGTGGTCGCACATAAGTGTCCTGGAAGTTGTCGAGGAATGCGGCTTCCAGATCTTCCCAACAACCAATGGATTCTGCTGGCAAGCTCTTGAGCCAATGCCGAGCTGGTCCTTTAAGCTTGAGTGGGAGGTATTTGATGGCGTGTAGATCGTCGCCACGGGCCATGTGGATATGAAGGAGATAGTTCTCAATCCATACCGCCTGGTTTGAAACCCTCTAGGATTTGATGATCCATTACTTCATCTGTGAAGCATAGAGGGTGTGCGGCGCCTCTGTACTGGGCTATATCACGATGCAGCTCAAATGAGTTTTGTCTGCTGTGTTCGGCCTGGCCGGATTTACCTTTACTGTATCCGGCGTGACGGTTATCGTCTCGTATGGTGGGGCGCCCTCGCGATCCGTAGATCGATCTTGCTTGCTTTGCTTTGTCCTCCAATATGTCTCGCAAATCTAGCGCATTTCCCCGAGCCTTGGTATTTTTTGAGTGACGCTGGGGTGCGTCTTGAGCTGTGGGCGGAGAAGCCTCTCTGTCGCGGCCACGAGGTGGCCGATCAGCCGCGTCATACACTAGAGATGTAGGTTTTAATGCTTCCTCCTCCAATCGGGGTACCAACCTGCGCTTTGGGTAACTTTTGGAGGGGCGTTCGAGTTCATATTCCTCGGCCGCAAGGACTTTAGTCCATCTGTCAGCTAGCAGATCTTGATCAGCTCTAAGCTACTGGTGCTTTTTCTTAAGGCTATTCGCCGTGGCCATAAGCCGGCGCTTGAAGCGCTCTTGCTCGACGGGATCCTCAGGCACGACAAATTCGTCGTCGTCGAGGCTTGCCTCGTCTTCGGAGGGAGGCATGTAATTATCATCCTCTACCTCTCTATCTGCCGCTCTCTCAGGAGGGCTGGCTTCTCCATCCTCCTGTGCTAAATCTTGCTGGAGGGAGTTGTCTTCGGCACTTTCCGGGGTGTTATTATCTCCTGTGCCGGTATCACCGTTTTTCCTTTGGCGAGACTTAGAGCGGCGCCGCTGACGCCGGCGCTTAGGTTGCTTCTTGGAGGGGTCATCCCCCGCTGTTCCGTCGCCATTGCCTTCTTTGGGTGTGTCAACCATATATATATATATATATATCATATGATGAGGTGGTTGTCCAGTGCCCTATAGGCGGCGGTTCTTGTTCGTCTCCTACATCGTCGTCCATACCGTCGATGTCTTCGGAGTCGAAGTCGAGCATGTCGGTCAAATCATCGACAGTGGCTACGAAGTGGTTGGTGGGTGGGCGTCGAATTTCTTCGTCATCCACATCCCAATCCTGCCGGTCATAATCCGGCCAGGACTCTCCTGACAAGGAGAGAGACCTCAGTGAATTCAGTATATCGCCGAAGGGCGAGTGCTGAAAGATATCCGCGGCGGTGAACTCCATGATCGGCGCCCAATCGGATTCGATTGGCAGGGGCGCGGGTGGCTCGGAGTCCGGAGGAGAGTCCGGCAATTTGGAGTCACGGGCCTCGTGAAGGGTAAGGCTGGTGTTCGGCTCGATTGCCGTTGAGGCTGCAGCGTCCGTGGCGGGGTCCAACAACCCGCCCATGGATGGCGCAATTGGCTCCGAATTGAAGGTCGGAGCGGTAGCAGGTGCGGTCTCCTGAACACTGTTCGGCAGCAGAGCTAAATCATGCCCGTCGTGACAGTGCGACGCACTCGGCTGAGGCTCGAATCCGTCGAAGATCAAGTCTCCGCGGATGTCGGCAGTGTAGTTTAAGCTTCCAAACCTGACCTGGTGGCCAGGGGCGTAACTTTCAATCTGCTCTAGATGGCCAAGCGAATTGGCTCGCAGTGCAAAGCTGTCGAATACAAAAATCTGTCCAGGGAGAAAAGTCTCACCCCGGGCTGCATCGCTAACGATGATCGAAGGAGACATCAAGCCTAACGACGACGACACAGAGGAACTCTCAATGAAAGCACCAATGTCGGTGTCAAAACCGGCGGATCTCGGGTAGGGGGTCCCGAACTATGCGTCTAGGCGGATGGTAACAGGAGACAAGGGACACGATGTTTTTACCTAGGTTCAGGCCCTCTCGATGGAGGTAAAACCCTACTCCTACTTGATTAATATTGATGATATGGGTAGTACAAGAGTTGATCTACCACGAGATCAGAGAGGCTAAACCCTAGAAGCTAGCCTATGGTATAATTGTTGTTGTATATGTCCTATGGACTAAACCCTCCGGTTTATATAGACACCGGAGGGGGCTAGGGTTACACAGAGTCGGTTACAAGGAAGGAGATCTACATATCCGTATTGCCAAGCTTGCCTTCCATGCCAAGGAGAGTCCCATCCGGACACGGGACGAAGTCTTCAATCTTGTATCTTCATAGTCCAACAGTCCGGCCAAAGGTTATAGTCCGGCTGTCCGGATACCCCCTAATCCAGGACTCCCTCAGCATGTTATAAGGTTTAGGGGCCCCAGCCCTGCCACCTTGCCCGCTGAATAGATGGAGCTTGGGTTCATACTTGGGCTCTTCTATATTGTATCGAGGCACCTTATTATGCAGATGGGGAACGTGGTCTGGATAGTACGATGTCTTGAGGTCTGACACCTCCTCTAGGATAACTGCCCCAGCTATGGAAGCTTCAATCTTAGCTTTATTTCCACATTTCTATTGGAGATGCTTGTACTGTCTGTCAGGGTCGTACTGCCAACGATTCTGCATAGGCCCCCCAACAATACCTTGTTCACAAGGTGCAAAATGAGATGTGTCATCGAAGTAAAGAAGCCTGGCGGAAAGATCTTCTCTAGCTTGACTATGAACTCCGGTACCTTCTTACACAATTGTTCAATCACGTCTTTACTTAATTCTTTAGCACAGAGCGTGCGGATGAAACGGCTTAGCTCGGCAAGCACTCGCCATACATGCTTGGGGACATAGCCTCGAACCATCACCGGCATTATCCGCTCAATCCATACATGGCAGTCATGAGTCTTTAGCCCGTTCATTCTGCCCGTCGAAAGATTGACTCCCTTACCTATATTATATGCATAACCATCGGTGAACTTCAAAATGAGTTTGAGCCAGATAAGCATTCCTTCTTTTCTAGCGGTTTACGAACAAAGTCAGCATCTGGCTTGAACCAGTTTCTTCGACCGCATGTGGGAGGATTCATGTTTAGACGTGGTCTATCACAAATTCTCTGTTGATCGGCTCTAGCTTTAACGTTATCCTTCATCTTATCATTAATATTGAGGATCGTGCGGAAAAAGGACTCTGCGGCATTCTTTTCGGTGTGCATCACATCGATGGTGTAAGTACATCTAGTGCCTCCTTTGTGTTTATGGAGTATTGAAGACAAATGGGTTAAGAGACTAATGTGTTTGTGAGTGTATACATAGGAGAAAAGTCACTGAAGAATTTGTTTAACCATGCAAGACGGCCCCTAAAAATGTATGTTTAGATTGAATAAATTGGTACGCCCTAAGAAATTGAAGTGACGAATTGGAACGTGAAGATTTTGTTCCCGTAGTTTCCTTTTGCTTATATTGATTCATAGGGAACACCGTACTGTTAAGGCGGGTCTAGGTCATACGTATGCGTATTTCCGAAGTGATGCTCAAGCTACCTATTTCTTAGAGTGAGGACTGTGGAAATCTCTTGAAGTACAGTCGAGTTCCACAGCAACAGAGACACAGTTCTTCTATTCGCTGACGAAATTGGTCTGAATGAAGAGTTAGGATTTCGCCGGTGTGATTCTCCTACCGTGAGAAATTTGAGAGTTTAAATTTCCAACTGTTGCCGGACTAAGGCGGTGCTCGAGCCTAAGCCCGTCATAAGTGTTGTGGCAACGGAGGTGCAAGAAGTGCTGAAGGTGGGGTCGTATCGATGTGATGGTGAGCGGTCTGAGGACTGGCATGTCATTGGCCAGTGACAAGAGTTCCGAGGTGGTCTACAAGTCATCCTGATGTGTTTCTTGGTGCATGTTCGGAGCTAGCAGAAACACACGGATGCTGAACAAAAGCACCCTATCTCCTATGAGCTGGCGCTAGTCCAGCCTGACCGTGTTGTCGCCACCACCTATGTTATTTGGCTTCGCAATCCCCTCCTCCACGGCGGGAGGCGTGGGTTTACTTGATGTGGAGTTCGTCGTCACCTGCAGCGAGAGTGGATGTCGCATAACTTACAAGTGGGATCCACGAAGATACAGTGCCATGTAGGCAAAGTTGGCGGTTACACGTGAGAAATGCACCGTATTAGCCAACTGACTGTACCAGAAATCGATTTCCAACTTTAGGCATGAAAATGAACGCGCAAGCCAAATTTAGGGACCACCGGTAAATTCATCTCTTAAATAATACAAAAGGATTTTTCATCCTCCCACATCCTCCCTTTTACTCGTTGGATATCCACATTTTTTTTCAGGTGTATGTGCGTGCCGATATATAACTGTACAAGTTTCTCATGTTGCGAGTGAAAGACATTGTGAGTTTTCCATGATCTTGCTTAAATACAGGTACGACTACTAAACTGAAATTAATCTGGTCGTGCATATTCACTTGGAACTGGTATTCGTAAATCTACAACACATGTCATTAATGCAACACAGCTTGATCATGGATATAAAAAATGATTATTGTTCTTTGTATGCACATATGTATTGGTGGTTCATCAATGCCATATGCATCTTGGCTATAGATATCCAAATTGTTAGTGTTTTATCTCCACACAAATATGTTGATCCTCCTGTTGGATATACTGGTCTTAGTGCCCTCTCTATTCACAAATATGTTAACGCTCAGTTTAGATCTTCTCGTATTAATACACTTCTAGCTTCTATAGGCTGGTGAATGCAACATTTCATTTGTATTAATATGTCTACTTTTTATTGCGGGGAATATTAATATGTCTAATGTAGCTTCATTAATGCAACTCAACTTGATCATGGTTTAAATGATCATTGTTCATTTTATGCCCTTGAAGAACAAAGAAGGGTTCAGTATATGTATAGATATAGCTGTTTTAGATAACCTTGCATTAATATGTCTAATTTCCATTTCTGTTCTCTTCCCTCGTTCTACAGATTTCATATTTGTATTCATTTTAAGAGTTCTTCCAGATGCACATAATTTAGTCTCTGGTTACAATCTAAATGTATGAAAGCACATAATCTGTAGAAGGTGCAACCAATGTGTTATCCATGTGATAAAATTAAAATCAACATCCTAGATCAAATGTCCAAGTCAACTAAAAAAGAGATATCCTTACAACTATTGTCAAGCCGCATTTTGAAATCACAAACAAAGAGATTTCCTTACAACTATTGTCAAGCCGCATTTTGAAACCACAAACAGTTTTGAGCAATGAATGATCTAGAAAAAAACATCCTGCCTGCCACCCTTTTTCTCTTTGGATGTCCACATATTGTTTTTTTTCATGGTGAGAGTATGTGCCAATAGATAACCTAACGAGTTTTTCATCCTGTGATCGAGTCAAAGATATTCTGCGTTTTCATGATCTTGCTTACGTGTGCGTACGACCATGAAACTACTAATGTTAGCATGTATGAATACTTGCAAGAGGGTGTTTCAGCGCCAGCACCGACCATGGATGGACATGAGTATGCATGGATGCGTGCATGTAACGACCTGTTGGCTCCTGCAGGTCAAAGTACATGTTTCTCTTAGGTCTTTGCACCATCAAGGCCTTGAACAATACCCTTTTATTCACAACAGCAATCATGTCTCTGTGCTCAACAGACAAACTTCGGCGGATATGTTGCTGTCATGGCACGGGAAAGAACAGCAATCGAACAATAGATGGACTCCTGCCACTAGTAGTATTGATCCACGCTTGACACATGACTACTCATGGAGAAGACCCATTCCTTTATAACATTTCCCTTTTATTCAGTCTGTTTTGGTGAATCACCAGTCAGAAGACCTTCTTCTTCTTCTGTTAAAATTAGGTTTTCTAACCCAAATTAAAGTTAGATTACACAAGGAGTGAACCACTGGCATTGTTCTATCCCTTGAAGCAGAAAAGACAAGCGAGCAACAATCATATTTCCAATTATCCAGCTGGTCTTTTACAAGTATCCCTTCTTGAATACTCGGTTCAATAAATAAGTTGTTCACAGCCATCCATGTGCATATATAGTAAGTTAATAACACAAAATCCGAATAAATTTATGCCACAACAAGGTTTATGATTATTATTTCAAATAACTGATGCGACAACAAATAATATTAATCACGGACATCCTATGATATTAGCAAGGCGTTGTTGAGGATGACAAGCATGACCAACTCATCATTTTCTTTGATGAGCGCCTCCGCACCAGGCATATCTGGAAGCTGGTACCAACACATGACGATAGGGCCGTATTTCATATCCACACAGTCGGGCAGATGCAAGAACTGCTGCCCACTCTTGTCACCTTGGTAGTCCTTGATCAGGCCATGTCACACGTTGAGGCGTCTCACCACATCTTCATACTCCACCTCACAATAACTGAGAACGTGCATTGCCACTGTTCCCTTCTTGGCATCTTGAAGCTTTTGCTTGACCTTACCACTAGCGGCAGTGATACAGCTCTTAAAGATGCCGACAGTGACGAGCACTAAGTCACGGAGGTCCTTAGCCTCGGCACTTCGATTGTCCGACTGAAGGGTGGACAAACAGAATTCTTGCGTGACAGATTCGTTGTAGGGGTTGTTGATCAAGGCCTTCTTGCATACTTTCACCATGAGCTTGGTCGCCTTGGGCTTGCCAGTATCAGAGTGAAAGTGCAACTATCCCTAGGTGGTTTTGGTAATTCCTAACAACATATAGCTCATTGAGCTAATGCTATTCCAAGATGAATTTTTCAGGTAAGCTCAATGGTTGGCATGGCATGGATTAGAAAATGGACCCTTCAAAATGCTAAGGACAAAAGATTGGCTCAAGCTCAAAGCACAAGACTCTACATTTTTTATTTTTGTGATCCAAGATCACATTGAGTCTATAGAAAAAGCCAATACTATTAAGAAGGGATGAGGTGTTGCTTAATGAGGTGCTTGCTCAAAATGCTTAGTGATATGCTCCAAAACCCTCCACTATTTTCTCATATCCACACATGTCCCAAACCTAAAAGTCCAACTCGGCCCCACCGATTCTTTCTATCCGGAGCCACCGAGTTCAGTTGACATAGCCATTGCCAGAAACCCAAGTCTTTTCGGTCTCACTGATAAGGATCTCGGTCTCACCGAGATGGGATTGCAACCTCTCTGTTTCCCTTCATAACGTTTCGGTCAAACCGAGATGAGCGATCGGTCCCACTGAGATTGCAATGCAAACACCCTGTTTCCTTTTCATAACGTTTCGGTCCAACCGAGATGAGCGAATCGGTCCCACCGAGTTTGCCTAACCAACTCTCTGTTAGTCTATTACCAAAATTGGTCTCACCGAGTTTGTGTAATCGGTCTCACCGAGATTACGTTATGCCCTAACCCTAATGAAATCGGTCCCACCGAGTTGACGTGGCGGTCCCACCAAAACACCTAACGGTCACATTATGAACCAAATCGGTCTGACCGAGTTCTTTGAATCAGTCCCACCGAGTTTGGTGATTTGTGTGTAACGGTTAGATTTTGTGTGGAGGCTATATATACCCCTCCACCCACTCTTCATTCATGGAGAGAGCCATCAGAACATGCCTACACTTCCAATACATATTTTCTGAGAAAGAACCACCTACACTTGTGTTGAGGTCAAGATATTTCATTCCAACCACATAAATCTTGATCTCTAGCCTTCCCCAAGTTGCTTTCCACTCAAATCTTCTTTCTACCAAATCCAATCCTTTGAGAGAGAGTTGAGTGTTGGGGAGACTATCATATGAAGCACAAGAGCAAGGATTTCATCATCAACACACCATTTGTTACTTCTTGGAGAGTGGTGTCTCCTAGATTGGCTAGGTGTCACTTGGGAGCCTCCGACAAGATTGTGGAGTTGAACCAAGGAGTTTGTAAGGGCAATGAGATCGCCTACTTCGTGAAGATCTACCCTAGTGAGGCAAGTCCTTCGTGGGCGACGGCCATGGTGGGATAGACAAGGTTGCTTCTTCGTGGACCCTTCATGGGTGGATCCCTCCGTAGAGTCGCGCAACCGTTACCCTTCATGGGTTGAAGTCTCCATCAACGTTGATGTACGATAGCACCACCTATCGGAACCACGAATAAAAAATCTCCGTGTCAACATTGCGTTTGCTCCCTAAATCTCCTCCATTTACCTTCATATGCAATTGTTTTACATTTCGCTGCTATACTCTTAGAATTGCATGTGTAGGTTGATTGCTTGACTTGTGCTAAGTTGCTAAAATCTGCCAAGAACTAAAATTGGGAAAAGGCTAGATTTTTATTTGGTCAAGTAGTCTAATCACCCGCCCCCCTCTAGACATACTTTCGATCCTACACAGAGCCACTAGCATGAGCGGAAAAAAGGAAGAAGATGATGGTGGAGAGGACGATGCACTAGTAGAAAAAGGGTCAAACGTGAAGCACATTAGTGCCGGTTTGAATTTGAGCCGGCACTAATGGTACCATTAGTGCCGGTTTGAACGGCTATGCATTAATGCCGGTTCGTGTTGAACCTTTAGTACCGGTTCGTAGCACGAACCGATACTAAAGGGGTGATGGCAGGCTGGCGTCAGGCCGGGGCCCCACGATCACCTTTAGTACCGGTTCGTGTCACAAACCGGTACTAAAGGGCTAACCTTTAGTACTGGTTTGTCCTTTAGTACCGGTTTGTGCCACGAATCGGTACTAAAGGGGTCTGACCTATAGTACCGGTCTGTGACACAAACCGACACTATAGGGCAATTTTCAAACTCTACCCCCCCCCCCCCCCCCCCCGCGTGTGTCGCCATTTCAGTTCTGAAAAAATCAAAAGAAAATGATAAAAACTTCAAAAAATAAAATCCTTCGAGAGGTAGTTATATTACTACATCTACTAGTTAGGAAAATTTGAAAACTTAAATTTGGACATGTTTTGCAAAAAGTGTAGGGAAAATGTAAAACGGCTATAACTTTTGCATACGATGTCGGAAAAAAACGTATAATATATCAAAATTTCAGCACGAAAATCCGCATCCGATGGAGACCGCCTACGGCTTGTTTGCAATTTTTTAGAATTCTCAAATTCCAAAAGGAAAAAAAGATATGGTCAAATTTAAGTTTTTTTAAAAAAATTTGTTAAATCTGGTCAAACTACTTATTCAAGAAGTATTAATGTTACTACATAATTATTCAAGAATATTAGTGTTACTAAATAATTATTTCAATTTTTTGAATTTTGGCCAAATCTGGTCAAACTATGGTCAAACTGTGGTCAAACTATGGTCAAACTTATTCAAGAAATATTAGTGTTAGTAAATAATTACTGTTTTTTAGAATAATAGTTTCAAACTCAAACAGTAAAATGTGTGACTTCATGCTCAAGCTAAACTCCTGAGGGTTAATAGGATTGGCATCTTACTATTGTCAGGAAAACAACAAGTGCGGACTTGGAAACGAGGAAGAATAGAACCCGAAAGTTAAGCGTGCTCGGGCTGGAGTAGTGAGAGGGATGGGTGACTGGTCGGGAAGTTAGATGATTTGGAATGAGTGATCCACACTTGAGCAATTAAGAGAGGTGATTAGAGACTAAATCACCAAATAATTCAGAAAAATTAAAAATTGAAAAAAAAATTCCAAACTTTTTTTAGAAAAAAAATCAAAAAAAAACCTTTAGTACCGGTTGGTAACACCAACCGGTACTAAAGGTCCCCCATACCAGGGCGCGAGCTCACGCCACGTGGTGGCACTTTAGCGCCGGTTCGTGCCGAACCGGTACTAAAGGGGGGGGGGGCCTTTAGTGCCCACCAATTAGTGCCGGTTATGGAACCGGCACTAAAGGCCCTTACGAACCGGTTTTAAAGCTCCGCTTTCTACTAGTGATGGTAGTCCTTGGCATTGCTACCATTACTGCAGGGCTAGCTAGAAGCCTTGAAGTACTGAAGCGCCGAGAGGGAGGTGGAGAAAAATAGACAGAGAAGCATGTGTATTGCAGAGATGGATGGATGGATGGAGGTGATGTACATGAGGCTGGGAATTCTTTATAATGCCTGCAATGGGGTATCATAAATGCAGTATGCAGGTTTGGTCCTGAATATGTGTACTATCGATGTCCAGTAAATGCTGAATGCTCAATTTGGATCTCTACATATTAATGCTCTCTCTATGTTCCAGAAACACACAGATGCTCACTATAGATCTTATTGTAGTAACACACATCTTATTTATATGAATCCATTAATGCAACATAGCTTGATCACGGATATCCCAAATGATTTGTGTGCACTGAATGCCCATACATATGTGGATACTCATTTTGGTACGTCTTATTTGCATTGGTGTTTTCTAAACATCATTTTGTATAACTGATTTGTTACTTCTACATTGCTTTGGGGGCTGATTATATTTGCCCTCATCAAGTCTATGATTGCTCATTTTTTCTTTGCAATTTTCGAGTAGTTACAGATAATTCTAAGGGAGCAGTCACTTAGTTAACTCGGCCACAGAATAATTTTTTTTGTTAAAATATCAAAAATTTATATTTTATATTTTAGTTTTTCCAAGTCGATTATTGTCTGATGGGTTGACTTTTACAACAGTTGTATTCCCCTAGTTAAAAATCACAACTTATTTTAGGGATTAAATGATGCCAGCCGAACTAACATATCATCCGTATGCAATGTCAAAAAATAAGCATGTTTACTGCCCACCACCTAAGAAAATCAAAAAAAAATGTTGTCGATACCAAGAAGTCACAATATGGGTTAATT
The DNA here is from genome assembly GCF_056163025.1 of Triticum urartu. Taxonomy (NCBI): domain Eukaryota; kingdom Viridiplantae; phylum Streptophyta; class Magnoliopsida; order Poales; family Poaceae; genus Triticum; species Triticum urartu. The sequence continues at coordinate 19,528,576 of NC_141879.1, forward strand.
CAGTTTCGCTTCTCGTTACTACTACTTAGGGCATCTCCAGCCGCGCCCCCAGGAAGGCCTCCCCAGGTGTTTTTTTTGCGCCGGCGCCGAAAAATCGGCCCAGTCGCGCCCCCAGGAGCCCGATTTTCGCCGGCTTGGGCCGAAAACAGCGCCGGCGGACCCAGGCCGAACCCGGCGCGCTGGGGGGCGCCCGGGCGGACTGTTTTGGCGCGAAACAGCCGCGGGCCCGCCGCGTCAGTGACTCTACCCTCTTCTCGGCCCTTCGTCGTCCTCATCGCCTCGTTTCCCGCGGCGAATCAATGCCAAAGCTGCCGCGCTGCCGCGCCGGTCAGCCTGCGCCATTGATGCCTCACGGGCGGCGCAGTGAAGACCGGATGACGTGCGTCCCTCGCCCTCCCTCGCCCGCCACGCATACTCACGGCGGCTCGCGCACGGGCGGCGCCTCGGCCTATATAAGACGCGCCCCAGAGCACTCGGCGACTCGTACTCTCTCGCCGTCGTCGTTCCTCCCTCGCCTCTCTCTCGCCGTCGTCGTTCCTCCCTCTCCTCTCTCTCGCCGTCTCCAGCACCCATGGCCGAGCGCTTCCCAGGCGACGGCGTGGCGGCGAACGGCTTCGGCCGCCTCCATCTTCACGAGAGCGAGGCTCGCCTCCTTTTCGAGGCCGAGTACCCGGTCCCGCCGGACATGCGGGTACCCGGGGCATGGAGGATCAGCGCCGGCGGCGTGCCGGTGCCCCCATACCCACCGGCGCGGTGCGGCGTGCGGAGATCGCACGCATCCGCTCGTCCCTGCCGCGTGCGGCGAGGGAGGGGCCACAGTACGTCCCCGACAGCCCGCTCTGGGAGCCCTACTTCCGCCGCCGTCACGCCGAGCAGCTCGAGGCCACCTACGGCGTCGAGCCCTCCGGCAGGCTCAACGCCGTCGGTCGGCGTCGGTGGTGGGGCGTGCCCGAGCGCACGTTGGAGGCCGTCCTCGAGTACATCGAGGGCGGCAACACGCCGCGCCTCGAGTACCCCTCTCCCCCGTCCTTCACACGCCGCCAGGGAAGCTCCTGGAGCCCGAGGCGCATGGAGACCGGGGGGTCCTCCTCCTCGTCCGGCGGCTCCCCCTGCCTCCACCTCCGCCCCGTCAAGCCGGAGCCCCAGGGCGCGCCTGTCATCGCGCGCACCCGCAGCTCCGGCGTCCGCATCGGCGACAACGCCTCCCCCACCGGCCGCTTCATCCTCGTCGAGCCCAAGCCGGAGCCCGGCCTCCCCGTGGAGTACGAGGAGATAGCCCGGCGTGGCTTCTCCGACGAGGACGCCCTGCGGTGGGCGCGGGACGACTACCTCCGCGACGAGATGGTCCGGCAGCGCCGGGCCCTGGAGGAGATCGCCGCCCGCAAGCGTGGGCGCGAGGACGAGCATGGCGTCGTGGTCCTCAGCGACGACAACGACGACGCCCCCGGACCGTCCAACCCGCCGCGCCAACCGGGGGAGGGATGCAGCAGGGACGGCGGAGGCGGCGGGGGCGACGACGACGACGACGACGACGACGGCGGCGGCGGCGACTACACGCGGTTCTACCGCCTCCTCGGCATGTAGAACCGCGTGGGCGGGCGGCGAGGCGGGCGGCGAGGGAGACGGCGGGGGTAGCACGCGGTAGTTTTTCCTTTTTTTGTAAAGTATGTTTAAATTTGAACGAACTCGCCGATGTTTGCGTTAAATTTGAGTCGTGTTTGTGCCGTATTTGACTTTTTTAAAATCCCATGGGGGGGCGCGACTGGGGGGCATCACGCCCCCAGTGCGCGGTTTAGCGCCGGTGCGCCCTCAGGGGGCGATTTTTTGCCCCTCCTGGGGGGCCAACGGCTGAAGATGCCCTTAGTAGGAAGGAAAAGAGCTAGTGATCATACGGAGGTAACCTGTATCATAGGTACATGATGCACACGTACATGCCAGATATGATATATAGACAGAGTTAATTATGATTACCACTCAATAATTTTTCTTTATGGATATCCAAATTTATGTTCAGAATCAACATTTCTACGTCATATTTTTCCAGGGATTTTTTTACTTAATAATCACATGGATATTTAGAACTTTCTTGTGCTAATTATGTACTCTCTTTAGCGTATGTTACAATGCATGGTTTTCTCGGTTACTTTAGAAAAGGCATGTCTTTCTCTATTCCAAACTTCTCATAGATGCAGTTAGGTTTCGTAGAAGTTTACAATGTCAGCCAACATGAAAAAGGATAAAAGTATCATCATTTGCACATTTTTTTAACCTGCTTCGCTATTTATATTTATATGGATATTCACTTTGCGATTTATATTTTCCCAATTCGCTACACAAGCGCAGAACAAAAGTTTGAGAAAATAAATGCAAAATGTGTAAAACAAAATGTGTAGGCACAAAATTAAAAATATAGTCTAACTCTGAACATGCCTATATAACCTCTTATTTGCATACGTTCTTTTAAACATAGCATGGACAGGGAATCATTTCGCGAACCACATTACATTATAATAAATGAATTTGTTTTTTCTCGGTGACAGGGTAACTGTTGTTTCTATGTCGACCAGTTGTAGCTTGAAAGAAAGTGTCATAAAACAATTATGTTACTCCCTCCTCCTCCATAATCTAGTGCGTATAGATTTTTCTAAAAGTCAAACTTTCCAAACATTGAGCAAGTTTATAGCAAAACTATTTATATCTACAATAGCAAATATATTTAACATGAAACTATTTATATCTACAATAGCAAATATATTTAACATGAAACTATTTATATCTAATGATATATATTTGTCATTCTAGATGTAAATGTTTTTCTTCACAAATTTGGTCAAACTTTGTGAGGTTTGACTTTTCAAAAAAAATCACTATACTACGGAAAGGGGGTAGAATATTTTTGGTATAGAAGTGTGCAACACACGTTTTGACAAACTCTAAGATTAATATTGGATATTATTTCTTAGAAAATTAACTATCTAATTCTCGTTAAACAAAGAATCAATAGTCTAGGAAAATGCGAGCACCATTGTCAAGTCTAGAACTTGAAACCTAGATGGGCTGGGGATATCATTGTCCTCCTAACCATTCAACCAAAGGTTGGTTCCTGTTGGTTCTCACACATGTTGACGGTCGTGTGCATCGGTATCAAGTTCTATTTCTGTCGGAATTTCCTTTGACAAGCCGGCTACTAGAGTTATCGTTACCCTAGAAAATGTTGCCCTGGTTCAAAATAAAAAAATCAAATTCAAATCATCCAAATTTCAAGTAAGATATACATGATATTATTGACAAAAATATTGGCATGGCCTCTTGGATACACATGATTTTTTGCTAGAGAAGGTCGAGGAATTGAATTCCATATGCCCACCAATTTTTTGCGTTGTTACTTTGGCTGCCCGTCGGGGACGAAGCTCTAGTATGGACACTGGGCTCAATTGACCCCAATGCCTTCCAGTATTTGAAGCTAGTACGTCCATCAAAGTTGCGTTTGACCCCAGCCCACCAGCTAATTGTCCAATTGTTTAGTCTCAGCCCATACAATCCGTAAATTCTAGCAAAAATAAAAAAAGTTATCGTGGCGTACAGCTCCAGCACACAAGGCCCAATGCATAAGACGTGCTTAGCCGCTTAGGGTTACAGTCTTTACACACGTACACGTTGACGTTTAGTCTCCAATTTCTTTGGATCTACGCGAAGTCGTGAACAACCAGCCGACACATGCCTCTTCGTCTCTTCGCCATCGTCAGGTCGCCGTCTCATCGCCTTCGCCTATTCTTTTCCACACCCCAACTCTCCATCCCTAATCCTCAATTTCGAACGGTGACAAACAAGGCGATCCCTAATTCCAAGGGTGATGCCGGCCAGCCGGTCGCTGCCGCCGCATAATCTGTAATCTCCCTGAGTGTTGGTTGCCCATTTGGCACATGCCCTCCCCGTCGGCAGTTCCGAGGCAGGTACGCCCAGGTCCCTGGGTACGCCAATATCTTTCTCGGTTTCTCTTGGTCTCACGCACCAACAACTAATTCTCTCTGGATGGCTAATTACTAAGTTTTGGTTTATGATTTTGTTGCAGCTAGGAGGCTAGGACTAGAAGGATATGGACAAATTTCTGCTGAAACGAATGGCACCAAAGACTGATCTGGCAGGGACTTTAAGGCTAGTTAGACTAAGACAGGATCACACATCAAATATTGGTACTACTACTATTATGATACCAATTATATCATTGGCTCAGTGCATATTTTCGCTCTTTATGTTGCCCTTTACCCTTGCCTAGGGGGGACTGTAACACCATGATCATCTTTTAATAAAACTCCTATATTCAACGCAAAAAAAAATGTTATCCTTGGATGTTATTTCTATTGTGTTATAGTGGGCATTTTTTTGGTTTTTCCTCTTTATATTGCTCTCAGCGTGAGTCACGCCATAGCCTGTGCTATAGTGGGCATTGGTTGTCCCCAGTGACCATTTTTTCTAGTTTCATCCCTGCCGTCGGATCTTCGTGCTTGAAAAGACTGCACCCATAGAGGCAACGAGAGAGATAAAAGACTTCAAAACATCAGAAGAACACACTGACAACATGATTTCAAGAGCCAATTTTAAAGATATGTTCCACAGGGAGGGACCGATGGTATCATTTCTAGCCTTTGAAGCAAAAAAGACGGATGACCCCGAACAAGTCTCCAATTATCATAGCAAAATAAAGAATTTATTCAAAACCATGCATGTTATTATATCAACAGACAAATCCAGACTAAAGTTTATTATTATTATTAAGAGTACAATTAATTTCACATAAACATATTTTCTCAGATAAAAACAAACATTATATACTCGAGAAACATCACCTCTGGTGCTACCAAGGCAGTGTTCAATTTAACCAGCATGCACATTTCACTGTTTTCATTGACCAGAGCCCCCACTCCACGCATATCGACAAGCTCGGAGTCCCGCTCATCGATATGATCGTATGCCATATCCACACAACTGGCGAGCTCATTGGACCGTAGCCCGTCCTCGTCGCCTTGGTAATCCTGATCATGGCACCACATATGTTGAGGACGCTCACCACAGTCATAATCCGCCTCACACAAACTAAGGACACGCATTGGCACCGTGCCCTTCTTGCTTCATGTGTGTTGTCTTGGCGCACCCATTTCGTCCACCGCCGTCCGTTTGTGTCGGCGCGGACAAAAAAGTCGGCCCAACGCGCCGACATAAATGGACGCGCGTCCGATTTCGTCCGCCTGCCGACCCATTTCCGACCCATTTTTTAGCCGGATTTGCGTCGGTGGAGACAAAAGACGGACGCGCGCGCGCTCACCCTCTCTCCTTCCCGGGCGCGCTGGTCGGTGGCACATTGGCTTCTCCACATCAAACAGCACACCCTCGCCCACCTGCTTCATCGCCGACGCCACCGGTCATTTTTTCCGATAGAAAAAGGATACATAGATAGTTCTAGCATACACAGATAAAAAAAAGACCAACTACTCGTCGCTTTCCGACTCCGACTCGGTAATGTCCTCCTATGACGTCTAAATGTAGGCGTCAGCATGCTGCTCGTCTTTAAAGTCCCACCCCGACGTTTCTCGTAGCTTCAGTTTCAATTGAGCGGCCTGCTTGCGCGCACGCTTGTCCTCCCGATAGGCGGCTCACTCCGTCCTCCTCACCTCCTTCTCCGTCCTCCTTTGCTTGTAGAACTAGCGCTCATTGACGATGTCCTGCAGAAAGCGTTTGCGCCACACCACCATGGCTTCCATGTCGATCTCAGTGATGGCGAGGCGACGATGCCGCCTCTGGTGGACACGACGATCCTCGTCGGTGAAAAGCCGCGGGAGAGGCGCGAGATCCTGCGCCGCTGGCTCGACACGTCAGGAAAATTAATATCCCAACGAGGCCTCAGGAGGCACCACGCCGCCGCGTCGTGCGCGCGGGCCGACTCCTCTGCGGTGTTGAAGGTGCTGAGGATGAGGCGTTTCTCGCCAAACCTGATCTCGGAGGAGAAGGCACCCCAGCGGCGCTCGCGGACTCCGCGAAAATTCGAAGCGCCCAGGCGGCGCATCGACATGGTGGCGCAGAGACGGCGAGGCTAGTTATAGGGGGCGAGACAAGTGGGCGGCGGACAGAGTGTGGAGGGAGCGCCTTCTTATAACGAGCGCCGGCCGCAGCGCGCGCGCGAACCTTTCCCGCGCGCTGGAGCGCCGAAACCAGCGCGCGCTAGGCCACTTTTCCCCCACACGTGCGAACCTTTCCCGCGCGCTGGAGCGCCAAAACCAGAGCGACGGCATGGCAGCTGGCATGATCGAAAGCGCGTGCGGTCATGAAATGGATCGGCCCGTTGGGCGCACTACCGACCCAAATCTAAAAAAGGGCGGACGGCAGGCGGGCGGCAGACCCAAACGTACAAAAAGCGGACAACAACACCGTCTGTCTGGGTCGGCCCGTTGAAGTTGCTCTTAGGAGTGAACCTCTGTCTCCCGTAGGGCCCATGTGTTTGACAACACATGGGGTGGCCTGTTCAGCACGCCAGTGTGAAAAATCATGACACAGGCATGAGGTAATAGTTAGTGGTCTACTCCCTACGCCTGGGAGTTATCACATCATAGGAGTAGGTAGCTCCAGTAGATAAGTTTCCCTATATTGGATAAAGATCAATGGAACGCCTCGTAGGTGTGAGTAGCGAGTTGCCAAATATATATGTTATACGGAATTAAATTATAGGAATCCTGCTAGCTGAGCAACTGTAATTTTCCTTTTGAAAAGTAAGGAAATGGAATAGGGAGAAGATTTTGCATTTTAGAATAAAGAATCTGCTCAAGATGCTCTATAATATTTCCTGACTTGGGCACATCATTGTTTTCTTTTATTTGAGACGCAGATTGGAGCACAGCATTTGCTGGTAATTAAGCAGATGCATGATGCATGCCAACATGATACTTGGGAAAATAACAAGACTACACTTCCTACAGTAATACAGATTCACGCGTAAGGTCAAGTCTAAAAAGATGTATCGGGATCAGCTTCCATTTCATATACTCCATGGTGGAATATGATGTCACGCTTGTTATCAAGGTTTTGGATCGGGAGTGAACAGTGGACTAGACAAACCAGTGTGCCAGGGTGGTCCAATAGTAGAAATCTTTACATAAATTTATTTATTTTCAAAGAAATAATTTTTCTACTACACTATATACATGCTGTGGGGAAAATTCAGGGTGGTCCATGTCCACCCCCTAGCTAAGCCACTACGAGTGGACCTTTTCTCTAAAGGGGCACCAAAATTCGAGGTTACTAAGGTAACCACGAAATACAAAAAAAATCAGACGAAATTAGAAATCATTTTTAAGTTGATATAGATAGTTATTTATCTTTACCTAATAATAAAGTATAGAGTGCTTGTACCCATTCACCATCATCCAAATTACCCTCAAAGTTGGCGAGAATTACCCACTAATGCCACCTGTAAGTGGCAAAAATAATTCGCTTTTTTCCACGCTGGTTCAATATGAAGCTATCTTTTATGTGACACAAGTACATGCGCATCCCACCGGCTAGAGGTTCGATCTCATCTCCCCATTCTATCTCCCTTTTCTCTCTTGTTGTTAGAGGGTTGATTGCGCCAGCCCTTCAACTCTCTTTCTTTCCTTTCTTACAGATGGTTTTTCTTTCTTTCGGCTTTATTTCGAAATACTCTAAATATTTCTATGCATTAAAGAAATGTTAAACTTCTCTACAAAAAATATTTCCACCATATATAAACAAATGGGTAGTGTGTATGGAAAGCAAAATTAGGAAAATAATAACGTAAGTTTCTGTTTTTTTTTTGAAAAAAATTAAGCATGCATTTAAATAAATTTAAATGTGTACAAAAAATGTTTATGATGTATACAAAAATATACAATATGTTTAGAACAAAGTAGACATAAAAAAGTATATGTTTTCAAAAATATTAATCATGTATTTGGACGATGTTAACCGTGTACATAAAAATGATCATGATGTACACAAGAAATATAGAATGCATATAGGAAAATTGGAAATCAAAAAACTTATGGTTAAAGAAAGTTGAAAACTAAATTGGAAAAATTTTATACTTGTATATCTAAATGTTTGTCATGTATAAAAAAAATACTGTGTTCATGGAGAATAAAGAGATAAACAAAATATTTTACCAAATGTTAATTATTTATTTAAAAATGTAATAATTTATTTTTAAATTTCTAAATGTGATACAAAATGTTTCTGGTATATACAAAAAATTTATAGTGTATATGAGCAAACGTAGACATAACAAATATAAGTTCTCAAAAATATTAATTATATATTTAGAAAATGTTAAACATGTATATAAAAATTATTCTTGGTGTATAAAAAATGTAGAAAGAAAACGAACAAAAACTATAAAATTGAAAAAGAAACAAAAAAGCAAAGAAAGCAAAAAATAGCAAAACCCGTAAAACCAAAAGAATATACCAAAAAATAAGAAAGAAAAAACAAGAATGATAAAAACGTGCTATCATTAATTACTAACATGTACTTTGTTATCTTCATCACACTGCAAATATTTGTTGGGCATCACCAAGGACGAACGACAACAAATGCGTAATGAGATACCTCCAACTAGGTAGATATTTTTGTTGTCGAATAAGTTAAAAACATCTTGAGTACACTTCAAAAATCATCCCATTTTTATATATAAGCACAACACCACTTATCATGTTATTTGTCATGTGACATCGTGAAAGATTTCAAGGGATTTACTAATGTCTTGAGAGTGTGTATGAGGGGTGACTTTTTCTCCCCCGTTGAAAGAACACAAAGCCTGCCCTTCTTCGGAAAACACACACACATACACACACAAAGCAAGCCCTACCGTATTGGCTGTTCACCCTTAGCTGCCGCTTGGTCAAACGTCGCGAGTTTGACGTTCTTACTTTTTGCATCCTCTAAAAGAAGTAAAAATGAAAGCGACGAGACTCAAACCCGAGACTTGCTGCTGCGGAAAGCTTGGCTTTGCCACCTAGGCCATGACCTGTCATGATGTTCAAAAAGAGGAAAGTCCCTACCGTATCCCACAAATTAAGAAGCAAAATTTTCCATAAAAAAACCCAACGATAAGATGCCAAAACAAAATCCCAACGATAAAAGGAAAAAAAATCGACTATCGGGCAGATTGCCCGTGAAATAAAAGAAAGCAAACTCGCGTAACAAAACTTAAACCTCCACCCATCTGAACAAATAAAAACACTACGTACCAAACAGATCAAGCCAAAATGTACAAAAAAAATAGAAGTCACGTAAAGAAAAAGGGACAGTCCTTAGCATCCGCGTTACTTCTCATAAAAAAAATAGGGTTCTCACCACGTACATATAATTGAAGATTAAGCCCACGCCTTCCAAAAAAAATAGTCCTTAGCATACACGTTACTTCCCAGAAGAAAAACAAGCTACAAAAACAGTTTTCACCACATACGTGAAATAAAATCTTACAAAGAAACATACGACTTGATCTTTGGTATGGGACATGACAAAAAAAGACACAACCTCAAAAAATGACTTCTCATTACATATGTGAAATAAAACCTTGCAGAAAAAAATACATACATGAAATAAAAGATTAAACATACATGACCAAATAAAAACAAGGAAAGCCTCACGTCAATCGAAAAAGCAAGGAAAAACTCCACCCGCTGCACAAATTAAGAAGGAATGTCTGTTAAAAACTCCAAGATAAAATGTAAAAAAAGTCCAATGATAAAAATGGAAAAAATCCGCGATCCAGCTGATTGACCGTGAAATAAAAACTAGACCCAATGGCTCCATCAATAAAATATTCTCCCGACAAAAATCTGTGTGGACTCATCTGTACGGCCTATGCCTCCTCCTCTGCTTCAATCCTGCTGTCCTACCAATGGCCGCCGATCACGATTATTTGTCACTGAATGTGCTTTCCCACCTGCATGGCCATCGGTGAACCACAAAGTGTCACAAGGGCGGCCTAATTTATTTTTCTATATGCTACAACAAAAATACCTCTCATGTTTAGTTGGACAGTATATTTTTTAAAGGGAGATTGAAGCTGAAGTTTGTCAACCACGGATGTGGAGCTGGTCGAGACTGGTGGCTAGATGACAAAGGCTCCGCTCGGCAAGGAAAGATTTGCATTGAGCTAAGACTCATGACTAATTGATATAATCTAAGAGATGATGAACCAAGAAAATTATATTAGAAATAAGTTGGATGTTATTTGCATTATTCTATTTTGAGGAGTAAAATTATTTTTTGGGAATTAGACAATCAAACTATTGTTATGATTTCTTGAACTGGCCACATAGGCCACATAAATTATGAAATTACTTTTCATTGACGGAATTTCGTTTGTGAAGATAGCATAGGGGCAACCGATCAATGTCCCCGGTAATGAGTACTCAATCACATCATGTTTGGTAGTACTACTGTATGGGTGTTCTACATAAAAGCAAATGTAAGTAGACAACATTATAATTATTAATTTTGTCCATTATATTGCAAAGTAAAGGATATCCGTGTGGTCAAAAAAAATTAGATCAATATTGCACCACTATATGTCTTTTTTTCAAATTTAAATCCTGTTCAAGTTTATACTGCTTTTCTTACTACTCCTAATAAATGATCAGAACAAGGAAGCTTGCAGTTCTGTAGGGGAAGACCGATCCTTGACGAGCATTTCTAGCGTGACACAGATAAATAACATTGGATGGAGCGGCTCGACGACCTCCTCATGTACGCTGCCGGACGCTGGCTGCATCCGATGACACCGGGAGCAAGGTAGTGGTGTCGTGTAAGTTCATTTTAGATGCTAAGGACTATTATGCACAACTTAGTACTATTCTCTTGAAAGATAAACTACTTTGCCTGACATGCATACTTGCGATTATGTAGACTTAACATGTTTTTACACAGGTGCAGATTACGAACGCTAATTATTTGCACATATAGTACGGTTGCACATGTCTTTTTTTTTGTCCTGATAAGTTATAAAAAATATAACTATTAAAGTATCTTTGATACACATAAATTTTTATAGTAAAAAATAATGTGGATGTTTCCTGCACGACAAAGATCTCATATAAACAAATGATTATGTATGTGATATACATATGTGTAGCAAGGATAGAAAGTACAATAAACTTTCAAGCACATTAATCTGAAAAGAAATCCTCTTATGATTTTCTTTGCACAAATATGATAGTGAAATACGATTAATCTATCACACAACTCCAATTCAATCGTGAAAGATTTTCTTTAAGAATTTATTGGTTAATACAAGAATATAAAATACAAATAACCTATGGTGCTTAGCGTAATCAAGAATTGCAGAAATCAAACTTTGATATATTATTTGCTACAGTGTTACATACTACTTCTCCAAATAATTCTTTTTAGTCTGGATATAAGATTTTCCTGAAGTCAAACTTCATAAAGTTTGAGCATATTTATATTGAAAAATATTAACATGTACAATACTAAAGTCACAGAGTATAAAAATTAAGATTCATGCCGCATTTAATGATATTGATTACACATTGAGAATATTGATATTTTTTCTGTAAGTTGGTCAAACTTTACGTTGTTTTACTTCAAATAAATCTTATATACAGAGTAAAATATCTGGCGGGAGTATTTAATATTAGAAGTGCTAGCCCGTGCTGATGCACGGGTTGATGACTAGTAGATTATTAACTATCAAAGTCATATGGCCCTAGCAAGACATTGTTCAGGCCGCCCAGCTTGATCAACTCCTCGTTATCGTTGATAACTGTCTGGCTTTCCATGGGAAGCTCATGCCGGCAGTCGCTGACATGGTCAGTCGCCTTCTCCACACACTCGGGCAGTTCAAAGAACCACGGGCCGTCCGCGTCGCCCATGGGGACACGGAAGTCCCTGAGCATGGCGTTGCAGAGGCCGAGGGTACCGATAGCAGCATCGTAATCCACCTGGCAATACCTGAGACCGAGCGCCTCCTCCGTACCTTTCTTGGCTTTCTGGAGTGCTTCCTTCACCTTGCCGCCGGCAGCCGCCACGTGGATCTTGAGGATGTCAACGGCGACGAGCGACAGGTCGCGGAGGTCCTTGGACTCAGAGCTCCTTTTGTCGGACCGGAGAGTCTGCACGCAGAATTCCTGGGTGACGTTCAGGTGCTTGTTGCGGCAGCTGCTCGAAGCGTTCTTGCAGGTTTCTACCACGAGGTCTACCACCTTGACCTTGTCGTTGCGCCGCCGGCATGTGCGCGGATGCACACAAAAAGGAGCATGATTGCAACCAAGAAGGCAGCGGTCGCCCGTGTGGTTGCCATTGCTGCAAGGATATCTGCAATTGTATTGTAGGCTTTGTAGCTGAGAGAGAGGTGAAGATGAATTGATAGTCAGATTTTGTAGTGCAAAGATGGAGGTGGTGTACGGTTCTTGTGACATCTATATAGTGCAGCAGCAGGTTCATAAATCCAATGCAGCTTAGTCACGGATATCCAAATAATTAGTATTTCAGACACTATATGCACAGATATGTGTTGGAAAAATGAGCAAATTACTACGAGATTTAATCCGAATAAATAGGAAATAGATCATGACAGCAATAGCAGAGATTAAACTAATCATGCGAACTAGCATACTAGATGAACAGATCACATCTAGGGCACATACTAGAAACATGAGTTCTACCACGATCTCGAACAAGAAGGATAGAATAACATACGGTGCCGCGGGTGCAGCACCGACGGCGTTGACGTTGTCGCCCATGTCGTCGAGGATGAGGTTGCCGAGGTCGGGGAAGAAGTCGTCGTTCGCGAAGTCGTCGCTGCCAGCAGTCGCGCGAGTGCGCTCCCCAAAAACCTGATCGCCCCTCTCCCATACAGGATCACGAGAGGCGGGGTTCTAGAGGCCTGCTGTCCTTTTTCCCGGTGCACGCCGAAAGGAGGGATGGAGAAGACTTGCTTGGCGGCGCAATGATCTGGAACGGTGGTCAGAAACCATACGAAGCGGCGGCGGCTAGGGTAGACGTCTGCCTGACTATATAGTGCGGGCCGGGTAGGTCGTGGGAGTAAACCCCAACGTTCGAGTCATCACGATCCAAAAGAATCGGAAATGGTTCAGTAATTAACGAGTCCATTAAATATTAATTAATGACTCATTATTTTTCCCGAGCAGCAAAAATATAGACAACGTGCATAGCTCTGTCCTCGGCTTGGCTCAATCCCGCGGCGTGGCGTGGCGTGGTGAGGCGAGCGAGGAGGAGGAGCGCGCGTGTAGGTCTCCTCTTCTCATGCTCATACAAGTGGTAGAAGAGCTCACCTTATAAAGAGGTGCAACTCTCTCTCAACTTCCGGGGTGGGACTAAACTTCAGTCTCACCCACTCCACTCACATGTGTGCATGAATGGGCCAAGAGAATTTCAGAATTTTAGTTGGGCTTTGCCTACTAGCAAAATTCCAACAATCCCCCACAAAGTCTCATTGGCACATCTCATCATTTAGTTCCAAAACATTGTTTATATACCGGTGCTTAGTGGAGACTGTGAAGTTGAACTTCCACTTAAAGATTTATGCTACACTAGATCACAACTTGAATAGTGGACTATGTCTTGAACTACAAGTTTTCTGGGAAACTAGTTTCACACAAATTCTTGACCGATACTGGGCTGCCGCAAGGCTTCCCCGCGGGTGGAGCGTATACACCGTACTCCAGGGCATTTTCATGAATTTATTAGAGAACACCCAATTCTCACAGACTGCGACGTTAACAGTCAAATTCATATAGGTGTGTTCCTCAGAAGATGTTCTGCAGGACAACATCTCTGCTTACCCAAATAAGCCACTTGGAACACATTAAGATAAGTATCAACCTGCCATACAGATCAGGAGAGTATTGCATCTTCACGGAGTGGGATAGTTAATATAGGGATACTCTCCTCCCAGCTGACCAACAGCTTGTCTCCCACTTCTACTTCACGGGATCTCCGATCACATAGAGTGGGTTACCACTATGAACAACTCATGCGGTGGGTCTCAAACCCATCTCCATCGATGCATTATCTATCACATTATGTGATAGACCCTTTGTGAAGGGATCTGCCATGTTTTTCGACGTTTGGATATAATCCAACATAATAACTCCGGAGTTCCTCAATTTTCTGACAGATTTTAGTCTCCTCTTCACATGTCTTGAGGACTTCATATTGTCCTTCGAACTATTTATCTTGACAATCACAGTTTGATTATCATAGTTTATCAGGATAGGGGGTATTGGTTTTTCAACCATAGGTAAGTCCATCAAGAGTTCATGAAGCCACTCTGCTTCAACAGTGGCAGTGTCTAATGCTGTGAGTTCTGCTTTCATAGTTGACCTCGTTAAGATGGTCTGCTTGCAAGACTTCCAGGAAACAGCGCCACCACCAAGTGTAAAAACATAACCACTCGTGGGCTTTATCTCATCAGCATCAGATATCCAGTTTGAGTCACTATAACCCTCCAGTACCCTTGGATACCCGGTGTAGTGAATCCCATAACTCGCGGTGCCTTTCAAATAGCGAATAACTCTCTCAAGAGCATGCCAATGATCATCTCCCGGTTTTGACACAAACCGACTCAGTTTGCTCACAGCAAAAGAGATGTCAGGCCTCGTGGCACTCGCCAAATACATAAGCGAGCCAATAATCTGAGAATACCTCAGTTGATCTCTAGCAATCCGTCGATTCTTTCGAAGCAACACACTAGCATCATATGGAGTTGGAGAAGGTGTGCAGTCGCTATACCCAAAACGACTTAAGACCTTTTCCACATAGTGAGACTGAAGCAGTGTGATCCCACCATTCTCGTCTCTCAACAGCTTGATGTTTAAGATAACATCAGCTACTCCTAGATCCTTCATCTCAAAACAGTGAGATAAGAAATCCTTAACCTCCTTGATTAAATCAAGTTTGGTTCCAAAGATCAATATGTCGTCGACATACAGACAAAGAATAACTCCTTCACCCCCACCATAGCGATAGTACACGCACTTGTCACCATTGTTTACTACAAAGCCGGCAGCAGTTAATGTCCTTTCGAACTTCTCATGCCACTCCTTAGGAGCTTGTTTAAGGCCATATAAAGACTTTAATAACTTGCACACCTTTCCTTCCTGACCAGGTACTACAAAACCATCTAGCTGATCCATGTAAATTTCCTCCTTCAACTCTCCATTGAGGAAAGCCGTCTTGACGTTCATTTGATGAACGAGAAGACCATGTGAGGCAGCCAGTGATAGTAGCACCCGAATTGTGGTCAGTCTAGCCACGGGTGAGTAAGTATCAAAGAAGTATTCACCTTCTTTCTGGGTATAACCCTTAGCCACAAGCCGTGCCTTGTTCTTTTCAATCGTACCATCAGGTCTAAGATTCTTCTTGAACACCCACTTACATCCTAAAGGTTTGCACCCATAAGGACGGCCAGTGATCTCCCAGGTTCCGTTAGCTAGGATGGAATCCATCTCGCTACGTACAGCTTCCTTCCAGTAGTCAGCATCAGGAGATGCATAGGCTTCTGAAATAGTCCTGGGTGTGTCATCCACGAGGTACACAATGAAATCATCACCAAAGGACTTTGCAGTCCTCTGTCTCTTACTCCTCATAGGAGTTCCATTGTCACCCTCAACAGGATTCTCAACGTGTTCCATCGCAATGGTGGGTTCAGGAATTACAATGAATTCCTCACTAGATGGAGTAGGTATCTCCTGATTTGATGAACTCGACATATCCTTCATAGGAAATATGTCCTCAAAGAAAGTTGCATCATTCGACTCCATAATCGTACCAACATGCATGTTGGATACCTCAAATTTTATTATCAAAAATCTATAGCCGATGCTATGAAAAGCATAGCCCAGAAGAACACAATCCACGGTTTTTGGTCCAAGCTTGCGCTTCTTGGGAATTGGTATATTGACTTTCTCCAAACAACCCCAAGTACGTAGGTAAGAGAGTTTCAACCTTTTCCTTTCCCATTCCTCAAATGGAGTCATGGTCTTATGCTTTGTGGGAACTCGGTTTACGACATGACACACAGTCATTAGCGCCTCCCCCACCATTCCTTGGATAGACCCGAAGTGTCTAACATGGTGTTAACCATATCAGTTAGAGTTCGGTTCTTTCTTTCGGCTACCCCATTTGACTGGGGTGAGTAGGGAGGCGTCCTCTCATGGATTATACCATGTTCCGCACAAAACAGATCAAATTCGTTGGAAAAATACTCTCCACCACGATCATACCTAAGCCGTTTAATTTTTTGATCAAGTTGGTTCTCTGCCTCAGCTTTATAGTTTTTGAAGAAAGTAAAAGCCTCATATTCTGATTTCAGAAGATACACATAACAATATCTAGTGGAATCATCAATCAACGTCATGAAGTATCTTTTTCCACCTTTTGTCAACACGACATTCATCTCACAAAGATCAGAATGTATAAGCTCTAGTGGTGCCAAGTCTCTTGCCTCTGTAGTCTTATGGGACTTGCGAGGTTGCTTACCTTGCACACATACTTGGCACTTAGAGCCTTTGACAGTAGAGATTTTCGGAATTAAATTCATATTGGCTATCCGCGTCATGCAACCAAAGTTAATGTGACAAAGTCGTGAATGCCAAATATCTGACTCATTGTTGTGGCAAACATTATTAATAACTTTAGTGCAAATATCTGACAAAGACAGGCGGAACAAGCCTCCGCTCTCATAGCCTTTTCCAACAAATTGTCCATACTTAGAAACTACAACTTTATTGGATTCGAAAACCAACTTAAAACCATCTCGACATCAATGGGAACCGCTAACGAGATTTTTATTGATGGACGGCACATGATGAACATTCTTCAGACGCACGGTCTTCCCCGAAGTAAACTTCAGATCGACCGTACCAACACCTCGAACGATGGCATGTGACCTGTTCCCCATCAGCACGGGAGAAGTCCCAGTGGCCTGGTAAGAAGAAAACATGGAGGCGTCAGCACAAACATGTTGGCACCGGTGTCAATTAACCAATCAGGGGATTGAAATACTGAAAGGATGGTAGGAAAAATACCGTACCCTGATTCCTTCATATCAGTATCACCGATGACAACATTAGCGGACTTGCCGCTCTTGTCATGTTCGCGCTCCTCAAAACGGTTAGGAAATTTCAGAGCCCAGTGATTAGGATCACCGCAAACATGGCAAAGTCCCTTCCCCTTCTTATGAGAATTCTTCTTGAAGTTGGTAGAATGTGATGGCTTGTTCTTTGTATCAAACTTACCTTTGCCCTGAGTTTTGTTCTTGTTGTTTTTGAACTTGTTGGGCTGGAAGTTCTTTTTCTGTACCATGTGGGCACTAGAACCTCCCTCAGCAACTCGAGCACGTGTGTCCTTTGCTCTCGCCTTCTCTTCAACATCAAGAGTACCAATGAGATCCGCAACGGAAAACTCCTGTCTCTTGTGTTTCAGGGAAGTAGCAAAATTGTTCCACGAAGGTGGAAGCTTGGCAATGATGCCTCCGGCAACACACACTTGAAGTAATCAAGTTCTTTTGCGAGCGACTGTATCTCATTAGCCTGCTGTACAACAGGGCGCTCATCAGTCATCTTGTAGTCATAGAATTGCTCCATGACGTACAACTCGTCGCCGGTGTCCGAAGCACCAAACTTGGCCTCGAGCGCAGCCCACATGTCCTTGCTGTTGTCAAATGACATATACAAATCGATCTTCTCAAAAGCTTCCAGCTGTGCTGGATTAAGATCGCCCTCAGGCTTGCCCTTGGTGGCGTCATAGCAGCCCATGGTCTGAAACCAGTAGACTGCTATCGTGCGCCACCTCTTATATTGCGCCCCTTTAAAGGCAGGCAGCTTCAAATGCGCAGCAAAATACGAGATTTAATCCGAATAAATAGGAAATAGATCATGACATCAATAGCAGAGATTAAACTAACCCCGGGTAGGTCGTGGGACAACGTGCATAGCTCTGTCCTCGGCTCAATCCCGCAACCCGTGGTGCGGCGCGGCGCGGCGCGCGTGTAGGTCTCCTCTTCTCATGCTCATACAAGTGGTAGAATAGCTCACCTTATAAAAAGGTGCAACTCTCTCTCTCAACTTCCGGGGTGGGACTAAACTTTAGTCTCACTCACTCCACTCACATGTGTGCATGAATGGGCCAAGAGAATTTCAGAATTTTAGTTGGGCTTTGGGCCAAAGGCCTACTAGCAAAATTCCAACAATATGTAGATCCGCATTTTGGGTGTGCTAGTATTAATACGTGTGGCATGAGTGTGTTCTTGTTTTATGTATTTCTAGAGTGAATCTCACGTTATTTCCCCATATCATAAAATGGATTTGGGACATTAAAGGAAGATAATGCGCATTTTGCACTTGATAATCTATCTATCTTCTACGTTTATCTATCTATCTATATCTATCTCTATCTTCATCCCTATCTCTATCTCTATCTCTATATCTATACCTATCTATATGTATACTATATATGTATATTTACATCTACACCTATCTATCTATCTATCTATCTTTATATCTATATCTCTATCTATCTATACCTATACTTCTACTCCCTCCGTCCCAAAATAAGTATCTCAAGCTTAGTACAAGTTCGTACTAAAGTTAATACAAAGTTGAGACACTTATTTTGAGATGGAGGAAGTACTAATTAGGCACTCCCTAGAAATTACCATGTTAATCGGTAAAATTCAAGTTAATTGGAAACCCACGCCCTTCGTAAATACATGTAATTTCTTACACCCATTTAGGATATGCTTGCATGATGGATATATACGATACACATGCATCATTATTAACCCGGAACACCTTTAAGTTTACATTAAAAATGGCATCCAGGAGACACTATATTAAATAATACTGCCCATGATTAAATAGGAGGAAATCCAATTCTCCATCGAGGTATATGTGCAAAGAGTTAAACATTGATCATTTGGATATTCATGGGGCATATTGCATTTGGAAACCCCTACTCAGTGCACTATATAGTATATATAAGGCATAATCATAGCTATGTACTCCACCTCAACCCATCCATCTCTGCACTGCAGTTCCATTTGATCCATTCATCGTCTCCCTCAGTTACAATATAATTTTCTAGCAAGCCTGGCAGCAATGGAAATGGTGCAAACCACCTCCTTAGCATTCACTGGAATTGTCATCATTCTCCTTTCCATGGCCATCACCGTTCAAGCTTCCGACACCAAGCCCATGTCGTCAGGCATCACGTTGGAAGCATGCAAGAATGTCTCGAGTGACTTCTTCAAGGTGCGCTCCACATATGACTTTTGTGTATCAACGCTCCAGTCAGACAAATGAAGCATCAACGCGAAGGACTGCCGCATCCTAGCTCTCGTGGCCGTCGACGCCATGAAGCCCCAAGCCACGGCCGTGATGGCCAAGGTTGAGAACTTGATCCATGGTGCCACCAAGGACAAGCTCGCGACTCGCGCCCTTGGGTTCTGCCGAGTGGACTATGGTGGCATGGTGAGCACCCTCGAAATCTGCCATGATATCATCCAGAACTTTGAGGTTCGTAAAGGCAATGAAGGTCCGACGCCCTACGACCTGCCTGATTGCATTGCGAAAACAACCAAAGCCATCAACGATTGCTCTGACAAAACAGAGTTTACGTCGGTTTCAGAAGGGCTAACAAAGGAATATGAGGAGTTATCTATGATGATCAGCCTCAGCAGCTCTTTGCCACATCTCTACATCACATCACCCTAATTTTTCTGGAAAAATATGATTTTATAGCATCGGTTTTAGGGTCTGCGGGGCCACCAAGTGGGGACAACCCACCTAGGCGCGCTTGGAGGGGGCACGCCTTGGTGGGTTGTGCCCACCCAGGTGCCCCCCCCCCTCCGGTGGTTCATGGCTCCAGAAATTCTCTTTATTGATATAAAAAATCTTTGCAAAGTTTTGTTCCATTCCTAAAACTTTTATTTCTGCACAAAAACAACACCATGGTAGTTTTGCTGAAAACAGCATCAGTCTGGGGTTAGTTTCATTCAAATCATGCAAATTAGAGTCCAAAACAAGAGGAAAAGCGTTGGGAAAAGTAGATATGTTGGAGACGTAACGGTGGCGGCGGGAAACAAATGAGGAAAGGGTGGCGTGTTCATAAAACGCCACCAATCAATGGAAACTTAGCACAGAAGGAACATTGAGCTAGCACAACGCGTGTGTGCACATTGCTCACCCAAGGCTATGATCCATATACTTGTGTGCCCAACAGAGCACACTATTCATAGTAAAGAATATTGTTCTGTTTATCCTAGTAGAGCAGTGGCAGCAAGCGACACAAAAAGAAGTAGATGATGATCAGATGATGGTTTATCCTAATTAATTATGCATGTAATAGTTTACTTTGGCGTGTGGAAATGTCATGTGTGTACTAGTCAACTATGTAATTGGATGTTTAATTTGATTGTGGAATCATGTCCTTATTAGTATATATGTTGTTGTTCTGTATGCAATCACATCGCACACGTACCACACAGATGTTGTTAAGTTCAACTCTTTCTATTCTCTCTGCTCAACGCAAATAGTTCATTCGAGTGAACTGTATACTGTATATGGCACACACCTTGATCTGGCTGACCGTTTCTATTGTGTTGCCTAATCACAAACAGTTCATCTGAGTGAACTATATGCCATATATGGCACACACCTTCACTGGCTACCCATTTCTGTTTTTAGGCTTCATGACAAATAGTTCATTGGAGTGAACTGTATGCCACGCATCGCACACGCAACTGTAGTATGACCGTGTTTGATGTATCCGCCATGGCAA
Source organism: Triticum urartu (assembly GCF_056163025.1). NCBI lineage: Eukaryota > Viridiplantae > Streptophyta > Magnoliopsida > Poales > Poaceae > Triticum > Triticum urartu. Next base: position 19,549,411 of record NC_141879.1, read on the forward strand.
ACGTTTTGCATCTTTTTTGACGGTTTTCTTACATCACCGTTTGTGATTAATGCATCGCACACAGTTTCATCGAAGGTCTATGATTAGACTGTCGCGTTTGGACCATCCTGCAGTAGTGCATACCATGGCCTCTTTACATCGTTCGGCGCATCAAAGATATTTGTTTTCTATTCTAGATAGTGAGGTCTAGAAGAATGATGTCCTTGAAGGAAATATGCCCAAGAGGCAATAATAAAGTTATTATTTATTTCCTTATATCATGATAAATGTTTATTATTCATGCTAGAATTGTATTAACCGAAAACATAATACATGTGTGAATACATAGACAAACAAAGTGTCACTAGTATGCCTCTACTTGACTAGCTTGTTGATCAAAGATGGTTATGTTTCCTAGCCAAAGACATGAGTTGTCATTTGATTAACGGGATCACATCATTAGGAGAATGATGTGATTGACACGACCCATTCCGTTAGCTTAGCACTGGATCGTTTAGTATGTTGCTATTGCTTTCTTCATGACTTATACATGTTCCTATGACTATGAGATTATGCAACTCCCGTTTACCGGAGTAACACTTTGTGTGCTACCAAACGTCACAACGTAACTGGGTGATTATAAAGGAGCTCTATAGGTGTCTCCAAAGGTACATGTTGGGTTGGCCTATTTCGAGATTAGGATTTGTCACTCCGATTGTCAGAGAGGTATCTCTGGGCCCTCTCGGTAATGCACATCACTTAAGCCTTGCAAGCATTGCAACTAATGAGTTAGTTGCGGGATGATGTATTATGGGACGAGTAAAGAGACTTGCCGGTAACAAGATTGAACTAGGTATTGAGATACCGACGATCGAATCTCGGGAAAGTAACATACCGATGACAAAGGGAACAACGTATGTTGTTATGTGGTCTGACCGATAAAGATCTTCGTAGAATATGTAGGAGCCAATATGAGCATCCAGGTTCCGCTATTGGTTATTGACCGGAGACGTGTCTCGGTCATGTCTACATAGTTCTCGAACACGTAGGGTCCGCACGCTTAACGTTTCGACGGCAGTTATATTATGAGTTTATATGTTTTGATGTTCCGAAGGTTGTTCGGAGTCCCGGATGTGATCACGGACATGACGAGGAGTCTCGAAATGGTCGAGACATGAAGATTGATATATTGGAAGCCTATGTTTGGATATCAGAAGTGTTCCGAGTGAAATCGGGATTTTACCGGAGTACCGGGAGGTTACCGGAACCCCCCGGTAACTTAATGGGCCTTAGTGGGCCTAGGTGGAAGAGAGGAGAGGAGGCAAGGGCTGGCCGCGCGCCCCTCCCCCCTAGTACGAATAGGACAAGGAGAGGGGGGCGGCGCCCCCCCCCCCTTCCTTCCTTCTCATCCACTCCTTCCCCCTCCCAAGTCCTAATCCAACTAGGAAAGGGGGGGTCCTACTCCCGGTGGGAGTAGGACTCCTCCGGCGCGCCTCCTCCTATGGCCGGCCGCACCCCCCCCCCTTGCTCCTTTATATACGGGGGCAGGGGCACCCCATAGATACAACAATTGATCGTTTGATCTTTTAGCCGTGTGTGGTGCCCCCCTCCACCATAGTCCACCTCGATAATACTGTAGCGGTGCTTAGGCGAAGCCCTGCATCGATAGAACATCATCATCTTCACCACGCCGTCGTGCTGACGAAACTCTCCCTCAACACTCGGCTGGATCGTAGTTCGAGGGACGTCATCGGGCTGAACGTGTGCTGAACTCAGAGGTGTCGTGCGTTCGGTACTTGATCGGACGGATCGTGAAGACGTACGACTACATCAACCGCGTTGTGCTAACGCTTCCGCTTTCGGTCTACGAGGGTACGTGGCCAACACTCTCCCCTCTCGTTGCTATGCATCACCATGATCTTGCGTGTGCGTAGGAAATTTTTTGAAATTACTACGTTCCCCAACAGTGGCATCCGAGCCTGGTTTTATGCGTAGATGTCATATGCACGTGTAGAACACAAGTGAGTTGTGGGTGATATAAGCCATACTGCTTACCAGCATGTCATACTTTGGTTCGGCGGTATTGTTGGATGAAGCGGCCCGGACCGACATTACGCGTACGCTTACGCGAGACTGGTTCTACCGACGTGCTTTGCACAGAGGTGGCTGGCGGTTGTCAATTTCTCCAACTTTAGTTGAACCGAGTGTGGCTACGCCCGGTCCTTGCGAAGGTTAAAACATCACCAACTTGACAAACTATCGTTGTGGTTTTTGATGCGTAGGTAAGAACGGTTCTTGCTAAGCCCGTAGCAGCCACGTAAAACTTGCAACAACAAAGTAGAGGACGTCTAACTTGTTTTTGCAGGGCATGTTGTGATGTGATATGGTCAAGACATGATGCTAAATTTTATTGTATGAGATGATCATGTTTTTAACCGAGTTATCGGCAACTGGCAGGAGCCATATGGTTGTCGCTTTATTGTATGCAATGCAATCGCCCTGTAATGCTTTACTTTATCACTAAGCGGTAGCGATAGTCGTAGAAGCATAAGATTGGCGATACGACAACGATGCTATGATGGAGATCAAGGTGTCGCGCCGATGACGATGGTGATCACGGAGGTGCTTCGGAGATGGAGATCACAAGCACAAGATGATGATGGCCATATCATATCACTTATATTGATTGCATGTGATGTTTATCTTTTATGCATCTTATCTTGCTTTGATTGACGGTAGCATTATAAGATGATCCCTCACTAAATTATCAAAGTATAAGTGTTCTCCCTGAGTATGCACTGTTGCGAAAGTTCTTCGTGCTGAGACACCACGTGATGATCAGGTGTGATAGGCTCTACATTCAAATACAATGGGTGCAAAACAGTTGCACACGCGGAATACTCAGGTTAAACTTGACGAGCCTAGCATATAACAGATATGGCCTCAGAACACGGAGACCGAAAGGTCGAGCGTGAATCATGTAGTAGATATGATCAGCATAGTGATGTTCACCATTGAAACTACTCCATCTCACGTGATGATCGGACATGGTTTAGTTGATTTGGATCACGTGATCACTTAGAGGATTAGAGGGATGTCTATCTAAGTGGGAGTTCTTAAGTAATATGATTAATTGAACTTAAATTTATCGTGAACTTAGTACCTGATAGTATCTTGCTTGTCTATGTTGATTGTAGATAGATGGCCCATGCTGTTGTTCCGTTGAATTTTAATGTGTTCCTTGAGAAAGCAAAGTTGAAAGATGATGGTAGCAATTACACGAAATGGGTCCGTAACTTGAGGATTATCCTCATTGCTGCACAGAAGAATTACATCCTGGAAGCACCGCTGGGTGCCAGGCCTGCTGCAGGAGCAACACCAGATGTTATGAACGTCTGGCAGAGCAAAGCTGGTGACTACTCGATAGTTCAGTGTGCCATGCTTTACGGCTTAGAACCGGGACTTCAACGCCGTTTTGAACGTCATGGAGCATATGAGATGTTCCAGGAGTTGAAGTTAATATTTCAAGCAAATTCCTGGACTGAGAGATATGAAGTCTCCAATAAGTTCTATAGCTGTAAGATGGAGGAGAATAGTTCTGTCAGTGAGCATATACTCAAGATGTCTGGGTATAATAATCACTTGATTCAACTAGGAGTTAATCTTCCGGATGATAGCGTCATTGACAGAATTCTCCAATCACTGCCACCAAGCTACAAGAGCTTCGTGATGAAATATAATATGCAAGGGATGGATAAGACGATTCCCGAGCTCTTCGCAATGCTAAAAGCTGCGGAGGTAGAAATCAAGAAGGAGCATCAAGTGTTGATGGTCAACAAGACCACTAGTTTCAAGAAAAAGGGCAAAGGGAAGAAGAAGGGGAACTTCAAGAAGAACAGCAAACAAGTTGCTGCTCAAGAGAAGAAACCCAAGTCTAGACCTAAGCCTGAAACTGAGTGTTTCTACTGCAAGCAGACTGGTCACTGGAAGCGGAACTGCCCCAAGTATTTGGCGGATAAGAAGGATGGCAAGGTGAACAAAGGTATATGTGATATACATGTTATTGATGTGTACCTTACTAATGCTCGCAGTAGCACCTGGGTATTTGATACTGGTTCTGTTGCTAATATTTGCAACTCGAAACAGGGGCTACGGATTAAGCGAAGATTGGCTAAGGACGAGGTAACGATGCGCGTGGGAAATGGTTCCAAAGTTGATGTGATCGCAGTCAGAACGCTACCTCTAGATCTACCTTCGGGATTAGTATTAGACCTAAATAATTGTTATTTGGTGCCAGCGTTGAGCATGAACATTATATCTGGATCTTGTTTGATGCAAGACGGTTATTCATTTAAATCAGAGAATAATGGTTGTTCTATTTATATGAGTAATATCTTTTATGGTCATGCACCCTTGAAGAGTGGTCTATTCTTATTGAATCTTGATAGTAGTGACACACATATTCATAATGTTGAAGCCAAAAGATGCAGAGTTGATAATGATAGTGCAACTTATTTGTGGCACTGCCGTTTAGGTCATATCGGTGTAAAGCGCATGAAGAAACTCCATACTGATGGACTTTTGGAACCACTTGATTATGAATCACTCGGTACTTGCGAACCGTGCCTCATGGGCAAGATGACTAAAACACCGTTCTCCGATACTATGGAGAGAGCAACATATTTGTTGGAAATCATACATACAGATGTATGTGGTCCGATGAATGTTGAGGCTCGTGGCGGATATCGTTATTTTCTCACCTTCACAGATGACTTAAGCAGATATGGGTATATCTACTTAATGAAACATAAGTCTGAAACATTTGAAAAGTTCAAACAATTTCAGAGTGAAGTTGAAAATCATCGTAACAAGAAAATAAAGTTTCTACGATCTGATCATGGAGGAGAATATTTGAGTTACGAGTTTGGTGTACATTTGAAAAAATGCGGAATAGTTTCGAAACTCACGCCACCCGGAATACCACAACGTAATGGTGTGTCCGAACGTCGTAATCGTACTTTACTAGATATGGTGCGATCTATGATGTCTCTTACTGATTTACCGCTATCGTTTTGGGGTTATGCTTTAGAGACGGCCGCATTCACGTTAAATAGGGTACCATCGAAATCCGTTGAGACGACACCTTATGAACTGTGGTTTGGCAAGAAACCAAAGTTGTTGTTTCTGAAAGTTTGGGGCTGCGATGCTTATGTGAAAAAGCTTCAACCTGATAAGCTCGAACCCAAATCGGAGAAATGTGTCTTCATAGGATACCCAAAGTAGACTGTTGGGTACACCTTCTATCACAGATCCGAAGGCAAGATTTTTGTTGCTAAATTAGGAAACTTTCTAGAGAAGGAGTTTCTCTCGAAAGAAGTGAGTGGGAGGAAAGTAGAACTTGATGAGGTAACTGTACTTGCTCCCTTATTGGAAAGTAGTTCATCACAGAAACCGGTTTCTGTGACACCTACACCAATCAGTGAGGAAGTTAATGATGATGATCATGAAACTTCAGACCAAGTTACTATTGAGCCTCATAGATCAACCAGAGTAAGATCCGCAGCAGAGTGGTACGGTAATCCTGTTCTGGAAGTCATTCTACTAGATCATGATGACCCTACGAACTATGAAGAAGCGATGGTGAGCCCAGATTCCGCAAAATGGCTTGAGGCCATGAAATCTGAGATGGGATCCATGTATGAGAACAAAGTATGGACTTTGGTTGACTTGCCTGATGATCGGCAAGCAATTGAAAATAAATGGATCTTCAAGAAGAAGACTGACGCTGACGGTAATGTTACTGTCTACAAAGCTCGACTTGTTGCGAAAGGTTTTCGACAAGTTCAAGGGATGCTTAAGTCTGTCCGAATCATGTTAGCAATTGCCGCATTTTATGATTATGAAATTTGACAAATGGATGTCAAAACTGCATTTCTGAATGGATTTCTAGAAGAAGAGTTGTATATGATGCAACCAGAAGGTTTTGTAGATCCAAAGGGAGCTAACAAAATGTGCAAGCTCCAGCAGTCCATTTATGGACTGGTGCAAGCCTCTCGGAGTTGGAATAAACGCTTTGATAGTATGATCAAAGCATTTGGTTTTGTATAGACTTTTGGAGAAGCCTGTATTTACAAGAAAGTGAGTGGGAGCTCTGTAGCATTTCTAATATTATATGTGGATGACATATTGCTGATTGGAAATGATATAGAATTTCTCGATAGCATAAAGGGATACTTGAATAAGAGTTTTTCAATGAAAGACGACCTCGGTGAAGCTGCTTATATATTGGGCATTAAGATCTATAGAGATAGATCAAGTCGCTTAATTGGACTTTCACATAGCACATACCTTGAAATTTTTTTGAAGAAGTTCAAAATGGATCAAGCAAAGAAAGGGTTCTTGCCTGTGTTACAAGGTGTGAAGTTCAGTAAGACTCAATGCCCGACCACTGCAGAAGATAGAGAGAAAATAAAAGATGTTCCCTATGCTTCAGCCATAGGCTCTATCATGTATGCAATGCTGTGTACCAGACCTGATGTGTGCCTTGCTATAAGCCTAGCAGGGAGGTACCAAAGTAATCCAGGAGTGGATCACTGGACAGCGGTCAAGAACATCCTGAAATACCTGAAAAGGACTAAGGATATGTTTCTCGTTTATGGAGGTGACAAAGGGCTCATCCTAAATGGTTACGTTGATGCAAGCTTTGACACTGATCCGGACGATTCTAAATCACAAACCGGATACGTGTTTACATTGAACGGTGGTGCTGTCAGTTGGTGCAGTTCTAAACAAAGCGTCGTGGCAGGATCTACGTGTGAAGCGGAGTACATAGCTGCTTCGGAAGCAGCAAATAAAGGAATCCAGATTTCACAAGAGATAGAGATTTGCAAGATACATACGGATCTGAATGTTGCAGACCCATTGACTAAGCCTCTTCCACGAGCAAAACATGATCAGCACCAAGGCTCCATGGGTGTTAGAATCATTACTGTGTAATCTAGATTATAGACTCTAGTGCAAGTGGGAGACTGAAGGAAATATGCCCTAGAAGCAATAATAAAGTTATTATTTATTTCCTTATATCATGATAAATGTTTATTATTCATGCTAGAATTGTATTAACCGAAAACATAATACATGTGTGAATACATAGACAAACAAAGTGTCACTAGTATGCCTCTACTTGACTAGCTTGTTGATCAAAGATGGTTATGTTTCCTAGCCATAGACATGAGTTGTCATTTGATTAACGGGATCACATCATTAGGAGAATGATGTGATTGACATGACCCATTCCGTTAGCTTAGCACCCGATCGTTTAGTATGTTGCTATTGCTTTCTTCATGACTTATACATGTTCCTATGACTATGAGATTATGCAACTCCCGTTTACCGGAGGAGCACTTTGTGTGCTACCAAACGTCACAACGTAACTGGGTGATTATAAAGGAGCTCTACAGGTGCCTCCAAAGGTACATGTTGGGTTGGCGTATTTCGAGATTAGGATTTGTCACTCCGATTGTCGGAGAGGTATCTCTGGGCCCTCTCGGTAATGCACATTACTTAAGCCTTGCAAGCATTGCAACTAATGAGTTAGTTGCAGGATGATGTATTATGGGACGAGTAAAGAGACTTGCCGGTAACGAGATTGAACTAGGTATTGAGATACTGACATTCGAATCTCGGGCAAGTAACATACAGATGACAAAGGGAACAACGTATGTTGTTATGCGGTCTGACCTATAAAGATCTTCGTAGAATATGTAGGAGCCAATATGAGCATCCATGTTCCGCTATTGGTTATTGACCGGAAACGTGTCTCGGTCATGTCTACATAGTTCTCGAACCCGTAGGGTCCGCACGCTTAACGTTTCGATGACAGTTATATTATGAGTTTATATGTTTTGATGTACCAAAGGTTGTTCGCAGTCCCGGATGTGATCACGGACATGACGAGGAGTCTCGAAATGGTCGAGACATGAAGATTGATATATTGGAAGCCTATGTTTGGATATCGGAAGTGTTCCGGGTGAAATCTAGATTTTACCGGAGTACCGGGAGGTTACCAGAACCCCCCGGTAACTTAATGGGCCTTAGTGGGCCTAGGTGGAAGAGAGGAGAGGAGGCAAGGGCTGGCCGCGCGCCCCTTCCCCCCCCCCCTAGTCCGAATAGGACAAGGAGAGGGGGGCGGCGCCCCCCCTTCCTTCCTTCTCCTCCACTCCTTCCCCCTCCCAAGTCCTAATCCAACTAGGAAAGGAGGAGTCCTACTCCCGGTGGGAGTAGGACTCCTCCGGCACGCCTCCTCCTATGGCCAGCCGCACCCCCCCCCTTGCTCCTTTATATACGGGGGCAGGGGGCACCCCATAGATACAACAATTGATCGTTTGATCTTTTAGCCGTGTGCGGTGCCCCCCTCCACCATAGTCCACCTCGATAATACTGTAGCGGTGCTTAGGCGAAGCCCTGCGTCGGTAGAACATCATCATCGTCACCATGCCGTCGTGCTAACGAAACTCTCCCTCAACACTCGGCTGGACCGGAGTTCGAGGGACGTCATCGGGCTGAACGTGTGCTGAACTCGGAGGTGCCATGTGTTCGGTACTTGATCGCTCGGATCGTGAAGACGTACGACTACATCAACCACGTTGTGCTAACGCTTCCACTTTCGGTTTACGAGGGTACGTGGACAACACACTCCCCTCTCGTTGCTATGCATCACCATGATCTTGCGTGTGCGTAGGAAATTTTTTGAAATTAGTATGTTCCCCAACAGTCCTCATAAATGGTATTGTACCTGCCCTACAACCTAGCTATGAGCACTTGCCATCGAAAGCAGAAATATGCTTCTCCTTCTGTGTTGTTTACCCCAAGGATAGGATGATGGATAAAGACATATTAATCCGGCTATGGATGGAAAGTGTCTTCGTTGCATCAGAAACAGCAGGCCAACAAATTTGCGATTTTCTATTTTGGAGATGTTTCTTACAAGATGTGGATATTGGTAGGATGTCTTCATACATAATATACATGATTTCATGCATGATCTTGTTGACTCTATAAGAAGAAATAATTGCTTACTTATGCAAGAATCTTCATCGTCCCAAGAAATTGTGGAACGATCTACTGATGGGAGTTCATTTCAATATGAGGTTCAACATTTGTCACTTGATTTTGTTAGTAATATTGCCACTTCGGAGGAAATTATTGCTCCCTGTCCGCTCACGATATTAGTCTCATGAGAGAAGGACTGTATTAAGACTCCACTACGTATGGTCACATATAAATTCATGTTCCCGCAAGCATTGAAGTCATCCTCAATCAAAACGCACATGGGAAACTTGAAGCATCTTCACTACCTAGATTGTTCTAATTCTTGTATGTTTGAATTGCCTGAATCCACTACGTACCATCTTGCATATATAGCTTCCAAAAACTAAGGCTCAACCATTATTTATTCCTTTAGTAGAAGAGATGAAATTTATGAGAAGTCTTCGGCACATCTTCCTTACTAACTATGGTTGTTTGGACCACATGCCACAAGGTATTGGTTAATTGAATTCTCCGACCACATTGATGAATTATGTCATTGATAGTGATTCGGGTTATGGGAATTGATCAACATGAAAATTTGAGTCTAGGTGGTGCTCTTTCTTTTACTCAATTGATAAAGGTGAGTAGTGCAAAAAAGTGTTAAACAAGGCAATATGTCCACCAAAGCATAAGTTGAAATGATTATCACTCGATTTGTACTGGGATTATAGAAGAAACTATGGAGATAAAGTACATAATAATGCGAAAGGAATATTACAAGCCCTTCACCCTAAAAAAGGATTAAATTTTTATTGTTAATTATGTTGTTATACTGGAGCTAAAGTATCATCGTGGATGCAAAACTCTACATTGTTCAAACACCTCCCTGATTGTTATTCAAGTAGATGCAAGAACGGCAAGGATCCCCACCATTATGGTAGCTTCCTTGCATCAAGTAGTGGCGTTTGGAATGCTTGATGTGTATATGTGTTTGTAATGATGATAAAAACTATGAGGAATCCTGTATTTCTCCACAATCATTCTTCCCAAAACTAGAAAACCTAATAGATAGCAACATTCCAAAGCTACAGAGATGGCACCATGAGGTTGTGATACGTCTGCAACGTATCTATAATTTTTGATTGTTCCATGCTATTATATTATCTGTTTTGGATGTTTAATGGGCTTTAATATGCTCTTTTATATTATTTTTGAGACTAACCTATTAACCGAAGGCCCAGTGCAAATTGCTGTTTTTTTTGCCTATTTCAGTGTTTCGCAGAAAAGGTTATCAAATGGAACGAAACCTTCGCGAGGATCTTTCTTGGAACAAACGCAACCCAAGAGACTTGGAGTGGAAGTCAAGGAAGCAACGAGGCGGCCACGAGGCAGGAGGGCGCGCCCCCACCCTCGTGGGCCCCTCATAGCTCCACCAACCTACTTCTTTCGCCTATATATACTCTTATACCCTGAAAACATCAAGGGGATCCACGAAACCACTTTTCCACCGCCGCAACCTTCTGTACCCGTGAGATCCCATCTTGGGGCCTTTTCCGGTGATCTTCCAGAGGGGGATTCGATCACGGAGGGCTTCTACATCAACACCATAGCCTCTCCGATGATGTGTGAGTAGTTTACCATAGACCTTCGGGTCCATAGTTATTAGCTAGATGACTTCTTCTCTCTCTTTGGTTCTCAATACAAAGTTCTCCTCGATTTTCTTGGAGATCTATTCGATGTAAAACTTTTTGCGGTGTTTTTGCCGAGATCCAATGAATTGTGGGTTTATGATCAAGATTATCTATGAACAATATTTGGTTCTTCTCTGAATTCTTATATGCATGATTTAATATCTTTGCAAGTCTCTTCGAATTATCGGTTTAGTTTGGCCTACTAGATTGATCTTTCTTGCAATGGGAGAAGTGCTTAGCTTTGGGATCAATCTTGTGGTGCTCGATCCCAGTGACAGAAAGGGAAACGACATGTGTTGTATTGTTGCCATCGAGGATAAAAAGATGGGGTTTATATCATATTG